>NC_064638.1:1276549362-1276852392 GCF_023864345.2 Schistocerca serialis cubense | reverse complement strand
TGGATTCACATTTGTGTATATAAAATTTGTGCTTGTGTTGTGTTACGATATTTTGGAGGAACTTGTGGCACTGTCTAGTGGAGAAACAAAACACTATTTCAGAACACGGTTTTGGGTTTCTTTTGACAAATAATGAAACGTGTATCAACGTTAAACATAAAAACTACTGGAGTTAGTTTATTTTACATATTTTTATGTTTAACGTTAGATACACGTTTCATTATTTGTCAAAAGTAACCCAAAACCGTGTTCTGAAATAGTGTTTTTTTTGCCCACTAGAGAGTGCCACACGTTCCTCCAAAATATCGTAACACAACACAAGCACAAATTTCATATTCGCAAATGTAAATCCACCTGATGATGGAGGTTTTAACCTTCGAAATGCGTCTTGGAGATACATAAACAGTGACTGATAACAGTAAACTTGTTGTTCTATTGAATGATTGGGCTTTAAAATGTACGCCAATCTCTGTGATGATAACAATTGTACGTGTGACACCAAATCAGGTCTTCTTGGAAACCATCCAGTAGTCCTTGGCTAGTTATGTGTATGAAACATTTATGTCGTTATCATGGTTGTGTGTACATTGTGTTTGGTGCGGTCATCATGTCTGATTAAACGGTGAAAAAAAGGGGGAGCCCCAGGGTTCGAGTTCCCAACACATCAAGAATGAAACCTGGACAAGGAAGTGGAGGTGAGCTGGTCGTTTGATGTGGCAGTCTGGCAACTGCGAACTGTTCGGGCGTGACGTTGATTGGAGGAAACCAGCTCCAACGCGCGTAGTGTCAACCGACAAGTAATTTTACTCACACTACAGAACAGAGCCCTTTGGCACGTTAGCGACGTTAACTGCCAACTGGCCTCGGCTGTACAAACGCGGGGGGAATTTACGGGTGGTGCCCGGCGCGGAAGTGGAGCGACGCTAGCGCTCCGTTGCGCGCGGCTGGGGGCGCGTCGCGAGTTAATTCCCGGCCGGCGCCATTGTGTCGCGCGACGCCGTAATTGTGACGCCTCCGTCAAAGCGCGTCTCTCTGGCTGCTGGCTGGCTGGCTGGCTGCCTGCCTGCCTGCGTGGCCGCCGGCGTCGTCTGCGGCCGCGACGCAATTTGTCAGCCGCCCAGCGGCACGGAAACTGCAAAAATACCCACACCACAGCAGCGGCTAAGTGGCGGCTGGCGGAGGGCGCTCTCGACAGCAGGGTCACGCGCGGTCTCCGTTACTCGTCCTGGGGTGCGGCCGAGTCGCAACGAAAGCGCAAACAGATTTCGTGTGTGTTTTGTATCCTTTTACTTTCTCACCTACTTACTACTACACTACTGGCCTTTAAAATTACTACACCAAGAAGAAATGCAGATGATAAACGGGTATTCATTGGACAAATATTGTTTGGACTCTGCTACTCACCCCAACTGTCATCTAGTGGCAGCTTCAAACTGGGCAGGTCAGACTGTCCAGTATAGTCTGCTCCCTGTCGCAAGAATTTGCAACCTATGTGCGGAACTGGACCTCCCAGGTCCTTTGTGCGCGCAGGTAGGATTAGCCGTTGTAACGGCCAAGCAGGTAGCTGCGAGACCCCGTAGCGGACGGGCGTGTACGTCTTCCAGCTAAGCCAGGAGCCGCAGTTGGCGCGCTGCCTGTGCAAGTTGTAAAGTCTAATGTAATAAATACTTTATACTAGACAACTTGTTCCGTCTAGTTACTGTGAGTGGAAACAAGGGGAGGACAGTAAGTCCTCTCGCACTATACATTCACACTCCAATGTGCCCTCACGGGAGGAAGAGCCCGCGCGCACATTTTTTGGTCCTCCGGGCCGGATACAGTGACCACGCGGAATTTACGTTCGCGCGGATTTATTTTCCGGTATTTTTGAACTTCTAGAAAAGCATGTGTGAGCTGCACACGTTATCGGTTTCGTTGTTAACTGCTATCTAGTCCCAAGGCCTGTTCGGGACTTCGACAATAACAGCCTTAACAACGGGGATCGGGGACATACTTGTGTACAGTTAATGTGTCTCTAATTCAAACGCGAGAGGCACAGAAACCCGTCGGTGCCAGCATTATCGGTGACGTCACGTCGTGCTCCCGCAGAAAATTGGCGCCGTCGGAGACTGCAGCGCCTGCCACGCCAGCTGCCCGTGCCCGTGACGCCGCTGCCGTTCCGGTACGTACTGCCTCGTATTGCCGCTGCAGCCTGGTAAGTGCAACTTTTGGCTTCCTGCTATCATCTTCCTGGTCCTAAAATGGAGCCCTCAGAGAAAACAAAATTAGTCAAGCAGAGAGGTGTAGCAAAGGCCGCTCTCGCGCGCTTATCGAGCTTTGTGCAGTCTGCAGACAGTGCCAGCATCGAAATGTTGGAATCAAAATTAAGTCGATTGACTCGGATTCAAACACGGCTGGAAATTGAAGACGAATCAGCAGATCATAGTAAGGACAGGGCAGAATTCGAGGATTCGTGGGACTTTGTTGAATCCACTATCAAGGGTTCAATGAAGAGGTACACCCAGCTTCCGCAGCCTTTGGGCTCGAATCCATCAGGCAGTGTCAGTTCTTTGAAACTACCCGTTATTAACGTGCCAAATTTTGAAGGTGACTACCTTAAGTGGTCATCATACAGGGATACGTTTTTGAGTCTCATTATGAATAACAATTCAATTGATGACGTTCAAAAACTTCATTATCTTTTATATGAAGACAGTAACCGTTCTCGAAAGAAGAGAGACTGTTGATGACCGTGCAGCTTCTCCCTGGAATAAATGATGATTAACTGAAACCCTCAGCTGCCGACAGTTGTTGTTGATATACCTCGATGTGGACAGCTGAAAATGTGTGCCCCGACCGGGACTCAAACCCGAGATATCCTGCTTACATGGCAGACGCTCTATCCATCTGAGCCACCGAGGACACAGACGAATAGCGCGACTGCAGGGACTTATCCGTTGCACGCTTCCCGTGAGACTCACATTCCCAACTGTCCACAATTCTACTCATGTAATGTACCTTATAGACATTTTCCCATCCACTCATTACTCGCGCACGCTTTGGCGATTCCCGTAAGAGTTTGGGCAACCTGTGCGCATTCGCACAGACGAAGGTCAATGACTGGGTAGCCTTTAACTATATATATATGAAGACAGTAACTGTTCTCGAAAGAAGAGAGACTGTTGATGACCGTGCAGCTTTTCCCTGGAATAAATGATGATTAACTGAAACCCTCAGCTGCCGACAGGTGTTGTTGATATACCTCGATGTGGACAGCTGAAAATGTGTGCCCCGACCGGGACTCGAACCCGAGATCTCCTGCTTACATGGCAGACGCTCTATCCACCTGAGCCACCGAGGACACAGATGAATAGCGCGACTGTAGGGACTTATCTCTTGCGCGCTTCCTGTGACACAATCCCAACTGTCCACAATTCTAATCATGTAATGTACCTTATAGACATTCGCGTCTGCCATGTAAGCAGGAGATCTCGGGTTCGAGTCCCGGTCGGGGCACACATTTTCAGCTGTCCACATCGAGGTATATCAACAACACCTGTCGGCAGCTGAGGGTTTCAGTTAATCATCATTTATTCATTATCTTAATTCGTCTTTGCGAGGTGAAACTAAGGACCTTTTGAAACGTATACCTGCCACAGCAGGAAATCCATCGATAGCCTGGGGACTTATTACGCAGAGGTTGTTGTTGTTGTTGTGGTCTTCAGTCCTGGGACTGGTTTGATGCAGCTCTCCATGCTCCTCTATCCTGTGCAAGCTTCTTCATCTCCCAGTACATACTGCAACTTACATCCTTCTGAATCTGGTTAGTGTATTCATCTCTTGGTCTCCCTCTACGATTTTTACCCTCCACGCTGCCGTCCAGTACTAAATTGGTGATCCCTTGATGCCTCAAAACATGTCCTACCAACCGATCCCGTCTTCTGATCAAGTTGTGCCACAAACTTCTCTTCTCCCCAATCCTATTCAATACTTCCTCATTAGTTATGTGATCTACCCATCTAATCTTCAGCATTCTTCTGTAGCACCACATTTCGAAAGCTTCTATTCTCTTATTGTCCAAACCAGTTATCGTCCATTTTTCACTTCCATATATCACTACACTCCATAGAAATACTTTCAGAAACGACTTCCTGACACTTAAATCTATACTCGATGTTAACAAATTTCTCTTCTTCAGAAACGATTTCCTTGCCACTGCCAGTCTACATTTTATATCCTCTCTACGTCGACCATCATCAGTTATTTTACTCCCTAAATAGCAAAACTCCTTTACTATTTTAAGTGTCTCATTTCCTAATCTAATTTCCTCAGCATCACCCGATTTAATTTGACTACATTCCATTATCCTCGTTTTGCTTTTGTTGATATTCATCTTATATCCTCCTTTCAAGACACTGTCCAAACCGTTCAACTGCTCTTCCAAGTCCTTTGCTGTCTCTGACAGAATTACAATGTCATCGGCGAACCTCAAAGTTTTTATTTCTTCTCCATGGATTTTAATACCTACTCCGAATTTTTCTTTTGTTTCCTTTACTACTTGCTCAATATACAGATTGAATAACATCGGGGAGAGTCTACAACCCTGTCTCCCTCCTTTCCCAACCACTGCTTCCCTTTCATGCCCCTCGACTCTTATAACTGCCATCTGGTTTCTGTACAAATTGTAAATAGCCTTTCGCTCCCTGTATTTTACCCCTGCCACCTTCAGAATTTGAAAGAGAGTATTCCAGTTAACATTGTCAAAAGCTTTCTCTAAGTCTACAAATGCTAGAAACGTAGGTTTGCCTTTTCTTAATCTTTCTTCTAAGATAAGTCGTAAGGTTAATATTGCCTCACGTGTTCCAACATTTCTACGGAATCCAAACTGATCTTCCCTGAGGTCCGCTTCTACCAGTTTTTCCATTCGTCTGTAAAGAATTCTCGTTAGTATTTTGCAGCCGTGACTTATTAAACTGATAGTTCGGTAATTTTCACATCTGTCAACACCTGCTTTCTTTGGGATTGGAATTATTGTATTCTTCTTGAAGTCTAAGGGTATTTCGCCTGTCTCATACATCTTGCTCACCAGATGGTAGAGTTTTGTCATGACTGGCTCTCCCGAGGCCATCAGTAGTTCTAAAGGAATGTTGTCTACTCCCGGGGCCTTGTTTCGACTCAGGTCTTTCAGTGCTCTGTCAAACTCTTCACGCAGTACCTTATCTCCCATTTCGTCTTTATCTACATCCTCTTCCATTTCCATAATATTGTCCTCAAGTACATCGCCCTTGTATAAACCCTCTATATACTCCTTCCACCTTTCTGCCTTCCCTTCTTTGTTTAGAACTGGGTTGCCATCTGAGCTCTTGATATTCATACAAGTGGTTCTCTTCTCTCCAAAGGTCTCTTTACGCAGAGGTATAATAACCCAAAAATAATTGCAGCCAGACATGCTAAGGTTTTGTTGGCCTTGCCAACAGTTGGCCATGGCGCAGCGACCGATTATAGGCTACTGATTAATCACGTATACAGCCATTTGAAGGCCTTAGAAGCTCTCAAACCTGATGTTCCACTTCATGAAGTTATTCTTTCGGAAGAGATTCTGTCCAGTATGCGACCCACAGATCGTCATGAGTGGGAGGTAAAGATGTCTGGGTCAACATTCACCACATTAAATCAACTAATAGATTTTTTGGAAACAAAATGTCAGGCCCTTGAGTTGATCAGGTTCAGGGATAACACCTCAAGGGATCCGCAAGGAAATGCTAATAATTTAAATCAAACAAGACATGTGAGGAAGGCTCATCTCGGTAATGCTGATGCTGAGGAGTCTTGTAACTTTTGTGGTGAACCTCATACTGTCACTAAATGCAAAGGGTTTCAGGCACTAAATGTCGATGAGCGGCGGGCATATGTGACAAAAAATAAGCTTTGTTTTTTGTGCATCTGCTCTGGTCATTTCTCGACTAAATGCAGAACATCTCCTTGTAAGACCTGTAAAGGAAGGCACAACATACTGCTCCACAAGCCTGCTGAACCAAGGAATGGGCAGAATAGTAAACCAGGAGGCCATTCATTGGCCCATCAAGCTACGAACGTGAAGGCAAACATTCACTGTAATGTTTTGTTAGCAACAGCTGTTGTCAACATTAAAGACAGCATAGGTAGACAGCAGGTTTGCAGAGATCTGCTAGATAGTGCGAGTCAGCTATCCTGTATATCTAAGGGCATGGCAGAGAAATTAAATCTGAAACGAAGTAAACATTCGTTTCCTGTGAAGGGTATAAACAATGCCTTTGCAGCCTCAGTGTCTTACACTTGTGATGCTGAACTGTCGTCTAGGCTCAACGACTTTCATATCAGAACTACTTGTGCTATCGTAGATCATGTCACCAGTGACCTACCGGCGAGCAAGACAGACACAAGGTCCTGGAGTGTCCCGTGTAATCTTCCGCTCGCTGATCCAGAATTCAACAAGCCTGCCACAGTAGATTTAATTCTTGGTGCTGAGGTTTTCTTTGACGTTGTTTGTAAGGAAAGGCTGGTGAAACCAAGTCGTCCTTCACTGGTCGAAACAAGATTTGGCTGGATTTTGTCTGGTAGGATGCCTTCAGCAGCATGCAACATGCCTCGTTCTACAGTGACCTCGTGCTTTGTTAGAGGTGACAATTTAAATGACAAACTGCAGAGATTTTGGGAGTTAGAGGAACTGTCTACGAAAACGATGAGTAGGCAGGATAAAATATGTGAGGCTCACTTTCAGCGCCACACCGCACGAGATGAAGAAGGGAGATTTGTGGTTCGACTACCAGTGAAACCTGACTCTAAATCATTAGGCGAATCACGACAACAAGCATCTCGGAGACTGGCACATCTTGAGAGGAGGTTTAAAAGGCAACCGAATCTGCAGAAGGAATATGCTGCATTCATGCATGAATATATCGAATTGGGCCACATGGAGATTTCTAATCCTCAAGGTATTATTGGTCCAAGGTGTTACCTTCCACATCATGCTGTCTTCAAAGAATGCGGCTCCACTACTAAGTTGAGGGTAGTATTTGATGGCTCTGCTGCCACTTCTAATGGAGTATCTCTTAATGATATCTTGATGGTTGGTCCTACTGTCCAGCCAGATTTATTTTCCATTACTACAAAATTTCGCTCTTTTAATGTGGCTCTATCAGCTGACATAGCAAAAATGTATCGCCAGGTGTCTCTCCATCCTGATGATAGGAACTTCCAGAGAATTCTGTGGCGGGAATCACCGTTTGAACTGATGCAAGAATATAGACTGTGTACACTCACTTATGGAACCGCTCCTGCTGCCTTTCTTGCTACCAGATGTCTTCAACAGTTGGCTTTGGAAAATCAAAACAGGTTTCCAATGGCATCACAAGCCTTGCTGTCTAGCTTTTATGTGGATGACTTCTTAGGTGGCTCAGCCACGGAAGCTGAGGCTCAGGAACTTCAAATCCAGCTGACTCAACTACTTGCTTCTGGGGGTTTCCACTGAGAAAATGGTGTTCCAATAGTCACAAGGCCATGAAAAAAATTCCTGTGCAGGACAGAGAAACGTCTATGCCTTGTCATTTTACTGGGGAACAAACCATAAAAACGTTAGGGATATTACAGCACTCTGGCTTCGACACTTTCCAGTGCCATGTGCAGCTGAAGAGTCTTCGGCTCTCAAAGGTTACCAAACGCAGTGTCCTGTCTACAATAGCATCAATCTATGACCCACTGGGGCTTTTAGGTAGAGCAGTCATAATACGTAAATTGTTCTTGCAGCGCTTGTGGCATCTAAGCCTTGATTGGGATGAAATTCTTCCATCCAACCTCACTGATGAATGGAATGCTGTTTGTGTGCAATTGCCTTCCCAAATGGTATTTTCATTAACAGGAAGATCATTCCTTGCCCCCAGCATGTTAAATTAGAAATTCGTGGGTTTTGTGACGCTTCAAAGTTGGCATACGGTGCGTGTGTATACGTCAGATGTGTTCTTCCCAATAACAGTATGTTGGTATCATTGGCTGTAGCCAAATCTCGAGTTGCCACTCTAAAACAACAGTCTCTTCCACGACTGTAATTATGTGGTGCGCTGCTTCTTGCCCGACTCATTCACAAGGTGTCCAATGCCTTAGGCATCATAGATAATGGCGACATTCATTTGTGGACAGACTCCACAATTGTTCTCTGTTGGCTGCAGCGTAGTCCTTGTCAGTGGAACACCTTTGTTGCTAACAGAGTCTCTGAAATCCAGGAACTGAGTTCAGTTGCCAACTGGAGACATGTCAAATCAGAGGATAATCCTGCTGACCACTTGTCCTTTGGTATTAATCCAGCTGCCTTGAGTTTACTTGTTCAGTGGTGGTCTGACCCGTCATGGCTATCCACTTGCGACCTCAACTACAACACTTGCACTCCACTTAGTGTAGAATATGTGCCCGAGAGAAGGTGTACACAAGTATCCTTGGTGTCAGTCATTAATCTTGATGATGAACTGCTGTGTAAATATTCATCATTCAAAAAAACTTACAGAGTTTTGGCCTATGCACTGAGGTTTGCTAATAACACTAGGCTTCAGAAATCAGACAGGATAACTGGGTCACTCACTCCACAGGAATGCCACAACGCGCTATCAAAAGGGCATTTAAACACAGTGAATATGGTAATGAGATCGCTTTGTTGAAGGCTAGCTCCCCTTTTCCACATAATAGCAAATTAAGGGATTTGCACCCATTTGTTGATGCCGAAGGTATTTTACGAGTGGGAGGGAGACTAATGAATGCTGATGTACCATATGATGAGCGCCATCCTGTTAGCGTACCGCCTAAGCATCATTTGACAAAAATTCTCATTATAGATGGACATGAAAATCTGTTGCACGCTGGGTCACAACTTTTATTGGCTATGTTGCGTAGGAGGCTTTGGATCCCCAATGGGCGTAACACAGTCAAGGGAGTTCTCAGGAAATATTTAAAATGCTTTAGGCTTAAGTCCAAGACAGCAGTTCAACTCATGGGTCAGCTACCGGCAGCTAGAGTAAACCAGTCTCATCCATTCCAGCACTGTGGAGTAGATTATGCAGGCCCTATTGCTGTAAAGCATGGTGGAAGGCGGAGTAAAGTTACCACCAAGGCTTATATTGCTTTATTCATTTGCATGGCAACCAAGGCCATCCACTTAGAATTGGTTAGGGACCTGGTAACAAGTTCATTTTTGGCCACCCTCAGGAGATTCATTGCAAGGAGAGGGAAACCTTCTCACATGTACAGTGACAATGGCACCACATTTGTAGGTGCAGACAATGAGCTTAAACGTGTTCTCTCTAATGATGCTACTGTTGAAGGTGCGGTGAATTTTTCGACCTCAGAGGGAATCAGGTGGAGGTTCACTCCACCTTGTGCCCCTCATTTTGGTGGACTCTGGGAGGCAGGAATCAAATGCATGAAGTCGCATCTCAAACGTGTCATCAGAAATGCAATGCCATTGTGTCTTCTCTCTGATGACCTAGATTCTCCTGCTGCTCTCACTCCTGGTCATTTCCTAATCCGACAGCCCCTTTGTGCTCATCCTGAACCCTCTGTCCTTGAGGTTCCCGCCAACAGGTTGCACAGTTGGCAACTTGTGCAGCAGCTGCATCAGTCCTTTTGGAAGAGGTGGTCCACAGAATACATACATGATCTGCAGCAACGCAAAAAATGGACATCAGAAGGAGCATGGCAGCCCCAGATCGGTGATCATGTGCTGGTCAAGGAGGATATTTTGCCTCCCTTGGTATAGAGGCTGGGTGTCATTGACCAGCTGTTTCCCTGTCCTGATAAGTGTGTGCGTGTGGTAATGGTAAAAACTGCTAATGGGCAGATTAAGAGGCCTATAGCAAAATTGTGTCCCCTACCTAAGCAGTGAATCAGTTAAGTGTTCCCTCAGAGCTGTGTAGTGGTATATGATACAGAGCCACTGCCAAATTGCCATTTGTTGGGATAACCTCATAATTCATAAAATCAGCTTGGGAAGCTGTGGATGTTTCTTGTGGACTAACTGCTGTTAGTATTGATTTCATGTTTTTATGCAGTATAATATTAATACATTATTGTTTTGTGTCCTGCATGTTAGTACCCATCGTGTTTCACATGCAGCATGACAGTGGTGTTTTGGTGATGTGGGGATCCCAAATGTTAGTTAGTGTGTTCATGTTTTATGTGTATTGATATTATGTCTAGTTATATTTTTATTGTTTATTTGTTTTGGTTTTGTAGTTTGTTAAAATTTTAGTATTTGTAAAATGAGAAAACTCATTTTAGAGTGGGAGTATGTTTGGACTCTGCTACTCACCCCAACTGCCATCTAGTGGCAGCTTCAAACTGGGCAGGTCAGACTGTCCAGTATAGTCTGCTCCCTGTCGGAAGAATTTGCAACCTATGTGCGGAAGTGGACCTCCCAGGTCCTTTGTGCGCGCAGGTAGCTGCGAGACCCCGTAGCGGACGGGCGTGTACGTCTTCCAGCTAAGCCAGGAGCTGCAGTTGGTGTGCTGCCTGTGCAAGTTGTAAACTTTAATGTAATAAACAACTTGTTTCGTCTAGTTATTGTGAGTGGAAACAAGGGGAGGACAGTAAGTCCTCTCGCACTATACATTCACACTCGAATGTGCCTTCACGGGAGGAAGAGCCCGCGCGCACAAATATACTATACTAGAACTGACGTGTGATTACATTTTCGTGCAATTTGGGTGCACACATCCTGAGAAAGTACCCAGAACAACCACCTCTGGCTGTAATAACGACCTTGATACGCCTGGGCATTGAGTCAAACAGAGCTTGGATGGCGTGTACGGGTACAGGTGCCCATGCAGCTTCAACACGATACCACAGTTCGTCAAGAGTAGTGACTGGCGTATTGTGACGAGCCAGTTGCTCGGCCACCGTTGACCAGACGTTTTCAATTCGTGAGAGATCTGGAGAATGTGCTGACCAGGGCAGCAGTCGAACATTTTCTGTATCCAGAAAGGCCCGTACAGTACCTGCAACATGCGGTCGTGCATTATCCTGCTGAAATGTAGGGTTTCGCAGGGATCGAGTGACGGGTAGAGCCACGTGTCGTAACACATCTGAATTGTACCGTCGACTGTTCAAAGTGCCGTCAATGCGAACAAGAGGTGACCAAGACGTGTAACCAATGGCACCCCATACCATCACGTCGGGTGATACGCCAGTATGGCGATGACGATTAAACACTTCCAATGTGCGTTCACCGCGATGTCGCCAAACACGGATGCGACCATCATAATGCTGTAAACAGAACCTGGATTAATCCGAAAAAATGGCGTTTTGCCATTCGTGCGCCCGGGTTCGTCGTTGAGTACACCATCGCAGGCGCTCCTGTCTGTGATGCAGCGTCAAGTGTAACGGCAGCCATGGTCTCCGAAATGATAGTCCATGCGGCTGCAAACGTCGTCCACTCTTCGTGCAGATGGTTGTTGTCTTGCAAACGTCCCCATCTGTCGATTCAGGGATCGAGAAGTGGCTGCGCGATCCGTTACAGCCATGCGGATAAGACGCCTGTCATCTCGACTGCTAGTGATACGGGGCCTCCTGAACCCACCGATTCCATATTCTGCTAACAGTCACTGGATCTCGACCAATGCGAGCAGCAATGTCGCGATGCGATAAACCGCAATCGCGATAGGCTGCAATCCGACCTTTTTCAAAGCCGGAAACGTGATGGTACGAACTTCTCCTCCTTGCATGAGGCATCACAACAACGTTTCACCAGGCAACACCGGTCAACTGCTGTTTGTGTATGAGAAATCGGGTGGAAACTTTCTTCATGTCAGCACGTTGTAGTAGTCGCCACCGGCGCCAACCTTGTGTGAATGCTCTGAAAAGCTAATCATTTGCATATCACAGCATCTTCTTCCTGTCGGTTAAACTTCGCGTCTGTAGCACGTCATCTTCGTGGTCTAGCAATTTTAATGGTCAGTAGTGTATAAGATTAGTGCCAGAAAGCATCCCCTTAGGGGCTGATAATTGTTGAACAATATGAAGAAAAAGTAAATTAGTGCACACTCTTCATTCAACATGTCAACGTCACTATAGATCTACATCTACATCTAAATCATACTCCTTTAGCCACCTAATGGTGTGTGAAGGAGGGTACTTTCGTTACAACTATCTGATCCTTCCAACCCTGTTCCACTCCCGAATAGTGCCTGGGAAGAATGATTGTCCGTAAGCCACTGTATTGGCTCTCGAATTTTCTCCTCGGGGTCAATACATTAGATATATGGGACGGGGGGATTAATATGTTGTCCGACTCCTCCTGAAAAGTGCTGTCCAGAAATTTCAGTAGTAAATCTCTCCTTGCTGCACAACGCCTCTCTTGTAACGTCTGCCAGTGGAGTTTGCTTAGCACCTCCGTTATGCTCTCTCGCCAGCTACATGAACCCGTGACGAAACGCGCCGTTCTTCGTTGGATCTTCTCTGTCTCCTGTACCAGTCCTACCTGATAGGGATCCCAGACAGAAGCGCCTTAAAAGCTACTTCTTTCATGGATGAGTTACATTTCCTTCCGATTCCTCCGATGAATCTGGGTCTGGTACCTGCTTTTCCCACTACCCGTTTTATAATGTCATTCAACTTAAGATTGCTCTGGATAGTTACACCTAGATATTTTACGGCAGACGCTGTCTCCAGCTCTTTGTCGTCAATAGTGTAGCTGCACAGTAGTGGATTTCTTTTCTACACTCGTGGAAATGGAAAAAAGAACACATTGACACCGGTGTGTCAGACCCACCATACTTGCTCCGGACACTGCGAGAGGGCTGTACAAGCAATGATCACACGCACGGCACAGCGGACACACCAGGAACCGCGGTGTTGGCCGTCGAATGGCGCTAGCTGCGCAGCATTTGTGCACCGCCGCCGTCAGTGTCAGCCAGTTTGCCGTGGCATACGGAGCTCCATCGCAGTCTTTAACACTGGTAGCACGCCGCGACAGCGTGGACGTGAACCGTATGTGCAGTTGACGGACTTTGAGCGAGGGCGTATAGTGGGCATGCGGGAGGCCGGGTGGACGTACCGCCGAATTGCTCAACACGTGGGGCGTGAGGTCTCCACAGTACATCGATGTTGTCGCCAGTGGTCGTCGGAAGGTGCACGTACCCGTCGACCTGGGACCGGACCGCAGCGACGCACAGATGCACGCCAAGACCGTAGGATCCTACGCAGTGCCGTAGGGGACCGCACCGGCACTTCCCAGCAAATTAGGGACACTGTTGCTCCTGGGGTATCGGCGAGGACCATTCGCAACCACTCCATGAAGCTGGGCTACGGTCCCGCACACCGTTAGGCCGTCTTCCGCTCACGCCCCAACATCGTGCAGCCCGCCTCCAGTGGTGTCGCGACAGGCGTGAATGAAGGGACGAATGGAGACGTGTCGTCTTCAGCGATGAGAGTCGCTTCTGCCTTGGTGCCAATGATGGTCGTATACGTGTTTGGCGCAGTGCAGGTGAGCGCCACAATCAGGACTGCATACGACCGAGGCACACAGGGCCAACACCCGGCATCATGGTGTGGGGAGCGATCTCCTACACTGGTCGTACACCACTGGTGATCGTCGAGGGGACACTGAATAGTGCACGGTACATCCAAACCGTCATCGAATCCATCGTTCTACCATTCCTAGACCGGCAAGGGAACTTGCTGTTCCAACAGGACATGCACGTCCGCATGTATCCCATGCCACCCAACGTGCTCTAGAAGGTGTAAGTCAACTACCCTGGCCAGCAAGATCTCCGGATCTGTCCCCCATTGAGCATGTTTGGGACTGGATGAAGCGTCGTCTCACGCGGTCTGCACGTCCAGCACGAACGCTGGTCCAACTGAGGCGCCAGGTGGAAATGGCATGGCAAGCCGTTCCACAGGACTACATCCAGCATCTCTACGATCGTCTCCTTGGGAGAATAGCAGCCTGCATTGCTGCGAAAGGTGGATATACACTGTACTAGTGCCGACATTGTGCATGCTCTGTTGCCTGTGTCTATGTGCCTGTGGTTCTGTCAGTGTGATCATGTGATGTATCTGACCCCAGGAATGTGTCAATAAAGTTTCCCCTTCCTGGGACAATGAATTCACGGTGTTCTTATTTCAATTTCCAGGAGTGTATATATGCGCAATATGTTACATTTATTTATGTTGAGGGTCAACTGCCATTCGCTACTTCTCTGCAGGTCGTTCTTCATGTCCTTACTATATTCATGCCTTGCTACTTTGCTATAGACAACTGCTTCATCTGCGAATAGCCTTAAAGAGCATCCGACGCTTTCTGGTAGATCATTTACACGTATTGTAAACAGCAACGGCCCTATCACATTTCCCACTCCGGATATTACCTTTACACTAATCGATTCTGTTCAGTTAAGAGCGACGTGTTGAGTTCTGTCTGCAACAAAGTCTTGAATTCAGTCGTAAGTCTGCTCCCATACTCTGTAAGCTCGTTTTTTTTTTTCATTAAACGACAGTGCGCTACCGTGTCAAATGCCTTACTGAAGTCAAGGAACACGGCATCAACATGAGATATTAGAATTTCCGTTATGACATGTTCGATCACTGGTGATGATGTGGCGCAGATGAATAGCGAAATTCTGCACTACCCGCTCAAGTGTGGGAACATCGACACTGTCGATGACCTCCTGAATGGCTGTATTCAGCTCAACAGTGGCTTTGAGGTTATTGCCCCACATAAAGGAGTCGCATGTGTTCAGATTCGGAGAATATGGCGGCCAATCGAGGCCCATGCTAGAGGCCTCTGTGTACTCCAGAGACAGAATGCGGTCCCCAAAGCGCTCCTCCAGGACATCAAACACTCTCTCGCTTCGATGGGGTCGAGCTCCGTCTTGCATGAACCACATGTTGTCCAAATCAGCGTCACTTTGGACAATAAGCATGAAAGGGTCTTCCAAAACCTTCAAGTACCATTCGGTAGTCACCGAGGAACACCGCACCGATTATTCCGTGATTGGACATTGCACACCACACAGTAACCCGTTGAGGTTGAAGAAACTTCTCCATCGCGAAATGCGGATTCTGAGTCCCCCATACGCGCCAATTTTGCTTATTGACGAAGCCATTCGAATGAAAGTGGACTTTGTCGCTAAACCAAACGATTCACGTGCATAGTAATTGCAATCATTCCCTGCGCCCAACCGTGCAGTTTTGAAATCCTAACGCAAACCATTCAGATGTTATGACGATTTTGTTTCATATAGTTCAATAAGTGTCACCCTGTATGTTGAACGTATCAACATATCTTACACAATTGTTTCACAATTGAAACGTAAAATGTTATTTGAAACTGCAACGACAAAACACAAGAGTGAAATATGATGTACTAACTAATATCATCTATTATCTTTTCACCGATCCGTACCTCAGTCGGTGAAAACGGAACCCTTTTAGGAACATTTCGTTGTCCGTCTGTCTGCCTGAGACCCATTTTCTCAGGAATGGACACAGGTACGAAGTTGAAAGTTATGTCACATACTAATGTATACGGTTACTTGGTGGTATGAAAAGATTAAGCTTTAAGTCAATGTAGCCAAATGAAATGACCATTTCTGCCACGTATTTCGGTATTCGCAAAACTCATTGGCCAAAATTCATAGGATAGGCTATTCGCAGATGACGCAGTTGTCTATACCAAAGTAGCAAGGCATGAAGATAGTAAGGACATGAAGAACGACCTGCAGAGAACTGATGAGTGATGCATCCTCTCGCAGTTGATCCTGTGCGTGAATAAATCTAACATATTACGGATAAATAGGAAAATAAATCCACTTCTGTAGAGCTACACTATTGAAGACAAGCAGTTGGAGACAGCGTCTGCCGTAAAATATCTAGGCCTAACTATACAGAGCAACCTTAAGTGGAATTACTGTATAAACGGGTAGTGGGAGAAGCAGATACCAGACTCAGATTCATCGGAAGAACCTTACGGAAATGTACCTCATCCACGAAAGAAGTGACTTATAAGGCCCTTCTTCATCCGATTCTTGAGTATTGTTCATCAACCTGGGTTCCCTATCAGATACAGGAGATAGAGAAGAACCAACGAAGAGCGGCGAGTTTTGTCACGGGACCGTTTAGCTGGCGAGAGAGCGTTACGAAGATGCTAAACAAACCCCACTGGCATACGTAACAAGAAAGACGGTGTGCGTCATGGAGAGATTTGCTATTGAAATTTAGGGACACCACTTTTCAGGAGGAGTCGAACGACATACGACACTATTTGATCAAAAGTATCCGGACACACGCAAAAATAGGTGCATTGTGCTGCCACCTACTGCCAGATACTTCACATCAGCGACCTGAGGATTCATTAGACAGCATGAAAGAGCAGAGTGGGGCGCTTCGCGGATCTCACGGACAGAATGTAGTCAGGTGATTGGGTGTCACTTGTGTCATATGTCCGTACGCGAGATTTCCACACTCCTAAACATCCCTAGGTCCACTGATTCCGATGTGATAGTGAAGTGGAAACGTGAAGGGACACGTACAGCACAAAAGCGTCCAGGCCTACCTCGTCTGTTGGGTGATGGAGACCATCGACAGTTGAAGAGGTTCGTAATGCGTAATATGCAGATGCAGACATCCATCCAGCTGGAATTCGATAGTAGGAAAAGGGAGAGAAGGAAATGTAGTAGATGAAAATGGATTGGGGGGAAGAAATGAAAGAGGAAGCCGCCTGGTAGAATTTTGCACATAGCATAACTTAATCATAGCTAACACTTGGTTCAAGAATCATAAAAGAATGTTGTATAAATGGAAGAAGCCTGGAGATACTGGAAGGTGTCACATTATATAATGGTAAGACAGAGATTTCGGAATCAGGTTTTAAATTGTAAAACATTTCCATGGGCAGATGTGGACTCTGACCAAAATCTATTGGTTATCAACTGTAGATTAAAACTGAAGAAACTGCAAGTAATTGGGAAATTGAGGATTGGGACCTGGATAAACTGAAAGAACCAGAGTTTGTAGAGAGTTTCAGGGAGAGCATTAAGGAACGATTGACAAGAATGGGGGAAAGAAATACAGTAGAAAAAGAACGGGTAGCTTTGAGAGACGAAATAGTGAAGGTAGCAGAGGATCAAGTAGGTAAAAAGACGAGGGCTAATAGAAATCCTTAGGTATTGAATTTAATTGCTAAAAGGAGAATATATAAAAATGCAGTAAATGAAGCATGAAAAAAGGAATACAAACGTCTCAAAAATGAGATCGACAGGAAGTGCAAAATAGCTAACCAGGGATGGCTAGAAGACAAATGTAAGGATGTAGACGCACATATCTCTATGGGTAAGATAGATTACTGCCCACAGGAAAATTAAAGAGACCTTTGGAGAAAAGAGAAACCACTTGCATGATTATCAAGAGCTCAGATGGAAACACAGTTCTAAGCAAAGAAGGGAAAGCAGAAAGATGGAAGGAGTATATAGAGGGTCTATACAAGGGCCATTATCTTGAGGACAATATTATAGAAATGGAAGAGAATGTAGATGAAGATGAAATAGGAGATATGATTCTACGTGAAGAGTCGTACAGAGCACTGAAAGACGTAAGTCGAAACAAGGCCCTGGGAGTAGGCAACATTCCATTAGAACTACTGACAGCCTTGGGAGAGCCAGGCGTAACAAAACTCTACCATCTGGTGAGCAAGATGTATGACAGAGGCGAAATACCCTCAGACTTCAAGAAGAATATAATAATTCCAATCCCAAAGAAAGCAGGTGTTAACAGATGTGAAAATTACGAACTATCAGTTTATTAAGCCACAGCTGCAAAATACTAACGCGAATTCTTTACAGACGAATGGAAAAAATTATAGAAGTCAACCTCGGGGAAGAAAAATTTGGATTCCGTGGAAATGTTGGAACACGTGAGTTAATACTGACCCTACGAATTATCTTAGAAAATTGATTAAGGAAAGACAAACCTACGTTTCTAGCGTTTGTAGACTTAGAGAAAGCTTTTGACAATGTTCACTGGAATACTGTCTTTCAAGTTCTGATGGTGGCAGGGGTAAAATACAGAGAGCGAAAGGCTATTTACAATTTGTGCAGAAACCAGATGGCAGTTATAAGAGTCGAGCGACATGAAAGGGAAGCAGTGGGTGGGAAGGGAGTGAGACAGGGTTGTAGCCTCTCCCCGATGTTATTCAATCTGTATATTGAGCAAGCAGTAAAGGAAACAAAAGAAAAATTTGGAGTAGGAATTAAAAACCAAGGAGAAGAAATAAAAACTTTGATGTTCACCGATGACATTGTAATTCTGTCAGACACAGCAAAGGACTTGGAAGAGCAGCTGAACGGAATGGACAGGGTCTTGAAGGGTGGATATAATATGAACATAAAACAAAAGCAAAACGAGAATAATGGAATGTAGTCGAATTAAATCGGGTGATGCTGCAGGAATTAGATTAGGAAATGAGACGCTTAAAGTAGTAAATGAGTTATGCTATTTGGGGAACAAAATAACTGATGATGGTCGAAGTAGAGAGGATATAAAATGCAGACTCCTTGGTTTTTAATTCCTACTCCAAATTTTTCTTTTGTTTCTTTTACTGCTTGCTCCATATACAGATTGAATAACATCGGGGAGAGGCTACAACCCTGTCTCACTCCCTTCCCACCCACTGCTTCCCTTTCATGTCCCTCGACTCTTATAACTGCCATCTGGTTTCTGCACAAATTGTAAATAGCCTTTCGCTCTCTGTATTTTACCCCTGCCACCTTCAGAACTTGAAAGACAGTATTCCAGTGAACATTGTCAAAAGCTTTCTCTAAGTCTACAAACGCTAGAAACGTAGGTTTGTCTTTCCTTAATCAATTTTCTAAGATAATTCGTAGGGTCAGTATTAACTCACGTGTTCCAACATTTTCACGGAATCCAAATTGTTCTTCCCCGAGGTTGGCTTCTATCATTTTTTCCATTCGTCTGTAAAGAATTCGCGTTAGTATTTTGCAGCTGTGGCTTAATAAACTGATAATTCGTAATTTTCACATCTGTTAACACCTGCTTTCTTTGGGATTGGAATTATTATATTCTTCTTGAAGTCTGAGGGTATTTCGCCTCTGTCATACATCTTGCTCACCAGATGGTAGAGTTTTGTTACGCCTGGCTCTCCCAAGGCTGTCAGTAGTTCTAATGGAATGTTGCCTACTCCCAGGGCCTTGTTTCGACTTAGGTCTTTCAGTGCTCTGTACGACTCTTCACGTAGAATCATATCTCCTATTTCATCTTCATCTACATTCTCTTCCATTTCTATAATATGTCCTCAAGATAATGGCCCTTGTATAGACCCTCTATATACTCCTTCCATCTTTCTGCTTTCCCTTCTTTGCTTAGAACTGTGTTTCCATCTGAGCTCTTGATAATCATGCAAGTGGTTTCTCTTTTCTCCAAAGGTCTCTTTAATTTTCCTGTAGGCAGTAATCTATCTTACCCATAGAGATATGTGCGTCTACATCCTTACATTTGTCTTCTAGCCATCCCTGGTTCGCTATTTTGCACTTCCTGTCGATCTCATTTTTGAGACGTTTGTATTCCTTTTTGCATGATTCATTTACTGCATTTTTATATATTCTCCTTTTAGCAATTAAATTCAATATCTTTCTGTTACCTAAGGAAAGCATTTCTGAAGAAGAGAAATTTGTTAACATCGAGTATAGATTTAAGTGTCAGGAAGTCATTTCTGAAAGTATTTGTGTGGAGTGTAGCAATGTATGGAAGTGAAACATGGACGATAAATAGTTAAGACAAGAAGAGAATAGAAGCTTTCGAAACGTAGTGCTACAGAAGAATGCTGAAGATTAGATGGGTAGATTACATAACCAAAGAGAAGTATTGAATAGAATTGGAGAGAAGAGAAATTAGAGGTACAACTTGACTAGGAGAAGGGATCGGTTGGTAGGGCATATTCTGAGGCATCAAGGGATCACCAATTTAGTATTGGAGAGCAGCGTGGAGGATAAAAATCGTAGAGGGAGACCAAGAGATGAATACACTAAACAGATTCAGAAGGATATAGGTTGCAGTAGGTACTGGGAGATGAAGAATTTTGCCCAGGATAGAGAAGCATGGACTAAAGACCACAACAACAACAACTATCCAGACCACCACATAGGAATTCCAAAGTGCATCAGGGTCGACTGCAGGTACTATGACAGTTAGGCAGGAGGTGAGAAATCTTCGATTTCATGGTCGAGCGGCTGTTCATAAGCCACACATCTCGCCACTAAATGCCAAAAAACCCCTCGCTTGGTTCAAGGAGCGTAAACATTGGACGACTGAACAGTGGAAAAACGTTGTGTTGACTGACTGATCACTGTACACAATGTCGACATCCGATGACAGGGTGTGGGTACGGCGAATGGTCCGTGAACGTGATCCGCCAGCAAGTGTAGTGAGAACAGTAAAATTTGGAGGCGGTGGTGTTATCGTGAGCTCGTGTTATTCATGGAGGGGGCTTGCACCCCTCGTTGTTTTGCGTGATAATGTCACAGCACAGGCCTATATTGATTTTTTAAACACCTTCTTGCTTCCCACTGTTGAAGAGCAATTCCGGGATGGCGATTACAATTTTCAACACGATTGACCACCTATTAATAACGCACGGCCTGTGGCGCAGTGGTTACACAACAGTAACATCCTTGTAATGTACTGGCCTGCACAAATTCCGGACCTGAATCCTACAGAACAACTTTGGGATGTTTTGGCATGCCGACTTCGTGCCAGGCCTCACCGACCGACATCGATACCTGTCCTCAGTCCAGCACTGCGTGAAGAATGGGCTGCCATTCCCCAAGAAAACTTCCAGTACCTGATTGAACGTATGCCTGCGAAAGTGGAAGCTGTCATCAAGGCTTAGGGTGGGCCAACACCATATTGAATTCCAGCATTACCTATGGAGGGCGCCACGAAGTTGTAAGTCATTTTCAGCCAGGTGACCGGATACTTTTGACCACGTAGTGTACCTCCCCCCACATTCATCTGGCGTATTGCCCACGAGGAGAAAATTGGAGCCAATACAGAGGTTTACCGATAATCATTGTTCCCACGCACTATTCACGAGTGGAACAGGATAAGGTAGTGGTACCGAAAGTACTCTCCGTCACACACCATTAGGTAACTAGCGGAGTATGATGTAGATGTAGATACTTCATGTCGTCCTAAAATCATGAAATTTGGCAAGAAATAAAATTCCGCAAAAGGGGAAAATCCGATAATTATTTGCAATTTTTTCTGTCTGCCTGCCTCTTTGTCTGTAAAGACCCCATTTTTTTCTCAGGAACATGTAAACATATCAATTTTAAATTTATGTCGGGAACTAAGACCTACTTTCCCTTGGTCGTGTAAATAATTTAAGCTTGTAAGTCAGTGCAATCAAAAGACAACGCCATTTATGTCTCATATTTTGATAGTTTCAGACCGTCTTACCAGATCCTGTAGATGAACTACTTATGTACCTGTGGGTCGTGCTCTTCTGGTGGTAAAGCGCGTGCGTGTAGACCTAGAGGTCGTAATATCGAATCTCGGGCCGCGTATTTTTCAATCTTCCTTATAACCTAGACTTCACCTTTCAATGGTGTGAGGTGTCCACATTAATACAATAATAATCGCTGGATTTATTTTCATTTATATCGGCGTTTCTTCTACCTGCAAAACATATTTTCTTGTCAGCTGCAATTAGCAGAGTTCATTGCAAGTGATGATGTTTTTGTAGAGGTTACGATTTAGCATGATGTCAATGAAGAAATCGTTATAATTGTTGTGGCGTAACAAGCTAGTTACGCCACTCTGAGAAGGGAGCCGAAAGGCACGCGTACACACACGCCGACTGGCGTCAAGTCTGGAACAAGATACGTTATGACTGCTATAAAGAAAATACGTAGCTTTGGAATATACTTAACTTTATTCTTTGTTGGTATACAAAGTTCTTCTTGAGACATTTATACGATAACTCTCAAACTAGGTAAGGCTAATGGCGCCTTGCTAGGTCGTAGCCATGGACTTGGCAGAAGGCTATTCTAACTGTCTCTCGGCAAATGAGAGGAAGGCTTCGTCCGTATTGTCGCTAGCAATGTCGTCCGTACAACTGGGGCTAGTGCTCTATCGTATATCGAGACCTGCCTTGTGGTGGCGCTAGGTCTGCGATCACACAGTGGCGACACGCGGGTCCGACATGTACTAAATGGACCGCGGCCGATTTAAGCTACCACCTAGCAAGTGTGGTGTCTGGCGGTGACACCACAATAATAACTCAAAATGTTTAAAGAATTTTAGAAGACTTCATTCTGAAGAACCCACACTGAACACAGACGCTGTTAGTGAATTTATTTTCTCTCTATTATATTACGAACAATATTTATTACTTCAGGGAACCGTGGACGGTAAGAACTGTTGTGGAAGACAGAGATTGGAAAACGTTCAACAGACAATTGGGGACGTTGGGTGGAACTGCGACACTGAGACCCACTCAGAACAATGACGATCCAAAACAAATTTAGTGACTATCTGGTCACTCAGTGTAGACCATCTGCCCTAGTTTCTTACAATTTATCCCTTTGCCTTCCCATTCCTAATTACAGACGTGAAATAGCATCTCGATCATCATCAGTCAGCCCTGTCGCCTACAGATTGGACACCAATATCGACGATTCCGATTACTTCATGTCACCGCTGTACTATACCCACAGCTGCTAAAGTTATTTTACTCTTTTCGGCATCTTTGCTCGAGTTTTAAGTCATATATGTACCAAGAGTACTAAGTGATCCAGCCGTCGCAGAGTTAGAGTAGGTGGAGATGTAGTACGCATTTTTTTATTTTAGTAAACATTTTTAAAAACTAGCAGCAGTATCAATTACGCTTGCAACAACTAGTTCGACACGTCGGTGACATTGTCTACAACTTTCGTTGTCATCCATTTATTATTAACTTTTTTTTTTGTATATCCCCAGAGTTGCTCACTACCTATGCCGGCTCTAAGGCGTTTTCTTACGGCGGTCCATTTCCAATGAGGCGTAGAGTTTGACAGTAGAGCGGCCTTGTTAATGACTGTCGAGTTCTTCTTTGTCGGTTTCTGGAAAAAATTGCTACTATGGACTGTTTGATTGTATTCACAGTGTGTCTGAGAGTTAAGTGTGCTTGAAAAAGCCACTACCCGATGAAAGAAAAACTACAGAAAAGAAGATAAGTTCTGCAATGTGAATAATGAGGCATCAAAAACCAACAAAAAGACCTTGAATACGATAGAAGGGGCTATACAGGTCGCGCTAGAGGCTATGGTATAAAAGTTCGCAAAAAGTTTCTTGATATGGTAATGGCACATCCTGCGAACTTCTGCCCCATTAGAGCAGCGTACTTTAACTCCATTCGGGTATTTTCCATTTCGGTATTCTGCTGATGAAGCACACAACTGAAGTTATGGAGATGAAGGAGGATATTGCAAGCTTATAGCCGCCGGTTCCGGTAAGGAGTTTATCTGTTTTAAATATATTTAGATTCACCTAACGCGCAGTCAAAACCACACAAATCTTACATCGAAAACGTACGAAAGTGACTTTCTGCATTTTATCCAGCTATAAGCGTCCGACTACCGCGAGAATTAATAACTGAACAGAGGCGTATGCGCTGCCTGGTGGGGGGACGCTTTAAGGACCTGGAAAGCTGATGTGCTATCTTGGTCCACGGGTACTTGTACCCCCATCTAACCTACGCTTATTTTTACATTTTACTCTCATCTCATCACACCCTATCCCTATCGTTGGTACTGGTGTCTTATACGAAAATTCGTTTTTACCTGAGTAAATCGTATGTATACCTAGCTTGATTTAAATTGCTTCAAGTTTTGTCGTAGGCTCCTCCCGTTATATTGTCTCGCTGTATCAATTTTTATCCTCCTCGTAATACGCTCTACTTGCATGCGGAGTGATCCCACAAACTTTGATTAATAATTGGTTACTGCTCTTCGAGGTCACATAATAAGGTGTGTGACGTCGCAGGTTACCAAAGAAACAGTCAAATACGGAAAAACGTAGCATTTATTGTAACAGTCCCGTCTTCACACAAAACAACCATTGTGACTGTTATTATGTGTTCTAAATGTCATGCCGCTAATGTAATGACAGCCATACTCAGAACACAAATCGTACTAGGCGCGCCAGCATGTGCGGCGACCAGCTACCAAGAGCGAACCATCTCCGAGCCACGCATCCAAATAGGGGGTTGTTACTACCACGACTACTCCGTCACACACCTTACTGCAACCTGCTACACATCAAACCAGGCCATTGTTGTAGCCAGAAACGAACATCATTGTACTATTACAATTACACGACGACAGAAAATTTATCGAAATAACAAACCTATAAATGTTGGCTATAATGTAAGTCCAACGGACTGAAATGAAACCTTTTAACTGAGCAACAGTGCCCATTTGGTATTTTTTTCAATATTATATAGAATTGTTGGATATGTTTTTATTTTCATTCTGACTGTTATAAATTCAGAGGTCTGACGTAAAAAGTTTGTTCTCTTAAGATGGAGAGTATATAAGGAAACTGGATCCGTGGCAGTTGGGGAGAAAATGAATCGTGTAATGAGAGGATGAGTGAAGAAGAAATCAAAGAAGCTGCATAACAAACGGCATTTAGTCCATCAAGTAAGCAGTTCGAGGCCATTAATAAAATGCTACTATATTTCCCCTCTCCACCATGTCGTCACTGTTCCATTCGCCAAGGATGCATCCAAAGAAGTTGGTGAGCCTCCGTTTGTTGTGATCTTCGGTGCGGAATCTACTTCGACGCCAGCCTGTCCTGAGCAAGTCTCTTGAACTACGGCAACCTGCTTACCCTTATCAGGTCTTGAACTCCATACTCAACTTGTACCCAGGCCCTCTTCCACTTTCCGCGTTTACCAAATTTACGTTTACAGATACGTTTTCCTCAATACAACCTCCGGGGTCTTTATATTACTTGTACTTCAGCCATCGTCAGTTACTTTGCCTGCAAAACAGCAAAACTGAAACACGAATAATGTCTCAATTGCTAATTTAATTCCCAGTCCTCCCTCGGGCCTGGGTGTGTGTGTTGTCCATAGCGTAAATTATTTTAAGTTAGATTAAGTAGTGTCCAGGCTTAGGGACCGATGACCTCAGCAGTTTGGTCCCATAAGACCATACCACAAATTTACAATTTTTTAAAATTATCATTGCCAGCCACTGACAAATCATGTCTGTAGCAAACCTCTACGTTTTTATTTCTTCTCCCTGTAATTTAATTACCCTTCCAAATTTGCTCTTGCGTTTCTATGCTCTTAACTTACAGATTAAATATCATGGGCGATGTGCTACAACCATGTCTCACTCTCTTCATGTCCTATGACTCTTATAACTGCAGTGCGGTTTCTAAAACTTCAAACCTGTATTATTTTACATCCTTTTTTTAAATTCATCCGTCTTTTGACTGGTCTGATGTGATCCGCCACCCGATTCTTCCACTGTGCCAACATCTTCATCCCAGAGTAGCACTTGCAAACTGACTCCTCAGTTATCTGCTGGATGTGTTCCAGTCTATGGCTTCCTCTACAGTTTTTGCCCCATACAGCTTTCTCTAGTACCATGGAGGTCATTCCCCGATGTCATATGAGATGTCCTATCACCCTGGCCCTGCTCCTTGTCAGTGCTTTCCTCGTATTCCTTTCCTCTCCGATTCTGCGCAGAACCTCCTCATTCCTTACCTGATCAGTCCACCTAATTTTCAGCATTCGTCTGTAGCACCACATCTCAAATGCTTCAGTTGTCTTCTGTTCCGGTTTTACCGCAGTCCAATTTTCACAACCATACAATGCTGTGCTCCAAACGTTCATTCTCAGAAAATTCTTCCTCAAATTAAGGCATATGTTTGATACTCGTAGACTTCTCTTGGCCAGGAATGCCCTTTTTGCCCTTTTTTGATACCTCATCTATCTTCAAAATTTAAAAAAATGTATCCCAGTCTACATTTTGAATGTACAAGCTTAGGTTAGGCTTTCTTCAGTCTACCTTGTAACATATGCTGCAGGATCAATGTAGCATCACGTGTTACCATAAAAGACAATCAAATGGAAACGAGACACATGGAAAAAAAGTCAGCAAACTGTTTATTTTTTCAAACTTGACCTCCACAATTATTAATACACTTATTCCATTATGAGACAAGACGGTCAATACCTTCATGAAAAAGTGTTAACGAAATGGTTCAAATGGCTCTGAGCACTATGGGACTTAATTTCTTCGTCATTAGTTCCCTAGATCTTAGAACTACTTAAACCTAACTAACCTAAGGACATCACACACACCCATGCCCGAGGCAGGATTCGAACCTGCGACCGTAGTGGTCGCGTGGTTCCGGTCTGTAGCCCCTAGAACCGCTCGGTCAAAGTGTTTACATTTGCCTGCAAAACTGCTATTGCACACAGACGTGCGCCACTTCGTCCGAAGCAAATATACGACCACTAGTGTCTTTCCTTGAGACTCCAAAACATGGAAATCACATGGGAAAAGATCGGGGATGTGTGAAGTATGTGTAACGCTCCAAATGAAAAATCTGCAGCGTGTAAACAACCTTGACAACATCTGGGCCCGCCCACAAATTTAGACATGTTGCAGAAGTTCCGCTGTAAAGCCTTACACATTCTCTCTACAGTCCCTACCTCTCACCATGCGATATTCATATCTTTGGAGTCTGGAGAAAGACATTCGCAACTGTCGATTTGCTTCGGAGGAAGAGGGGCGCGCCTGGGTACAGTCATGGTTCCGTAAGCAACCGAAAACGTTTTTCCAAGAGGGGGTTGACCGTCTTGTCTCACAGTGCAGAGGCGCTCTGCATCGTGGTGTAGCTTGCTGTCCAGGTTTCGAGAGGGTGCGTTTCTGGATGAGGTATCGATTATATTGCTTCCCCCTACTTATACCACCGGAGCAGATCACGAGTGTAAAATTGGAGAGATTCGAGCGCGCACGGAGGCTTTCCGGCAGTCGTTCTTCCCGCGAACCATAAGCGACTGGAACAGGGCAGGGAGGTAATGACAGTGACACGTAAAGTGCCCTCCGCTACACACCGTTGGGTGGCTTGTGGAAAATAAATGTAGGTGTACAGATAGATGTAGTGGGATAAATGTGTCAACAGGTATGGCGATTACATTTGAAATAATAAACAGTTTAATTACATTTTTTTTCCAAGTGTCTCGTTTTTATTTTCTGTCCCTTATACTTTTCTACAGAACCTAACCTGTTGTCCCCGAGATCGACTTCTGTTTGTCTATCCATTCTTCAGTAAAGTATTTTGTAATCAATGTCGGGACCTTTCTTTTGTTTCGTTCTGTTGTTCTTCCTCCGATTTTCTCATTGTTTTCGTTTCACGAGACGGATTTGGGAGGACGATATGTAATTTCGGGACAGATTGCGTCGCAGATAAGAGCATGGTATTGCAAAATGGGTTGAATGCTTAGAAAGGAATTTCGTGATAGCTACTTTGCGTGTCAGTGTCGTCGCGTTGTTGGAAGCTGCTGAGACTCTTGGCAGTTGTAGCTGATTGGTGGGTGTCGGTGGGGAGGAGCCGCCTGTGTCCTGACTGATTGGCCCGCATGTCCTCAGGAGAAGGGGGGCGCGCAGAACGCAGATGGTCCCATTTCCGGGAACAGCGCCGCCATCCGGCGGACAAATCGTCGTCCCCCCTGGGACCGCTGGCGTCTGGCGTCACGCCATCCACACTCCGACCTGACGCTGTCTGAGGAAGCTGCTGGTACCGGCGTCCGCCACCACCCTGGGGCCATTGCTTTCACAGTATTACCGGTTCTTGTAGACGCGATAAAATAGATGAAATAACATTCTTTCTCGCAGAAACGTTACAGGAGCGTCAGCTGCTCAGAATTGACGAAAGATAACTATTTTCTTTCCTCCCTTTACCCTCATCTTTTGTTAATCATGGCCATAACCTTCAGGTGGATTTCTAGGACGCGTGGACCAGTCGAGATCTGCAGATTCGTGCCGTTCCACGTGAACCCATGGTATATATCCCCATCCAACATGTGCCAATGAGAGACCTTAACTTTTACCGGTGAATTGAATGTTCAAATAACTCACAGGTTTGCTGCCGCGTAACATCGTCGAACACCGCCGATATTTCGACAGGAGCGCACCCTGCCACTCTTAAGGCACAAATGCGAGGAGGAAGAAATTTGGAAGGAAATTTAATACCTCGGTTCACAGAGGAAAAACAAGGATGATACCACACACGGAACAAGTGTTTTTTGATGAGAGACAGAGCCGGATTCCAAGCAGACTATCAAATCCGCTATTACAGAACATTGCCTTGACACCGGTCATCCTATGGAATACAACAACACGGAGATTCTGGCTTGCACGTCCAGCTATTGGGATAGTGTTATTAAGGAAGCTGTTGAAATCAAGCTATCAAGAAACCTTATTTACAGAGATGGTGGATTTTGTTCAAATTCTGTTTGGAATCCGGCTCTGTCTCTCATCAAAAAACTTGTTCGCTAATCATTCCACCTACTGTCCAGCTTTCCTACAGCGACAGTTGCCGTGCGACTCTGTAGCCCATCTCTCCTTACCACTCTATTCAAAGTAGCACACAAATAACTCTTTACTCCCCAGATTTATTCAGCGTCTCTACATTGGTTACCCCATCTACCCATGAATCTTCGGCGTACTTCTGTAATACCACGTTTAAAAATCCTCTATTGTCTTCTTGTGTGTATTGTTCGTAGCCCACATTTTGTTTCCATATGGAACGACATCCGAAACAAATACTTTCAAAAACAGTTACCTCTTACTTAAGTTTATATTTTATATTGATATATTTTTCCAAGCATGATTTCCTTTCTAGTTCCAGTCTATTCTTTATATCTGGTTTACTTCTCGCTACGTCGCTTATTTCGTTGCCCGAGTAGTAGACCTTGTTCACTACTTCTAGTTTCTCAGTTTCAAACCTAATTCCGTCAGCATTAATTAAAGTCAACCACCCTCAGCCAACGTAAATTTATTGATGTTCATCTTACGACCTGTTTTCAAGACACTCTCTATTCAGTTCAACTCATACCCTTTGTCATCTTTCACAAGATTATAAAATGGTCGATAAAAATTAAATTTACTGAAGTTTTTTAGAAATGACTGGCACCAGTCCCAGTCCAGAACTTTAATTTATTTTCAGATTCTCTCCGTGGTCATCTTTACTACTGCTCTGCGCTCAGACTGCATAATATGTGCAGTGAGCTACTGCCCTGTCTCACTTGCGTCTCATCCAGTGCTTCCACTCTATTCCCTTACACTCATAAAACTGTAGTGATTTACTAGCAAGCTGTAAATAATCTTTCACTGCCTGTATTTTATACCTGAAAATTCAACATAAACACCCTTCGTTGGTTTCGCAATACAGCACTAAGACTAGTATCGCCGAATCAAGCGAATCTGCTCGATGTATTCCTTCGAAGACCAAGTTTATATGCTTCTCATTTACGGAGAAATAAAACACCTACAGCCGTTCTTATGATTTTACTTTATTTCGTTGCAACCAGTTTCAACGCTTCATTGTGTCATCTTCAGGCCTGTATGCATAAAACAGTAACGGTAGCATTACCAACTTATCGATCAAGTTTCATAGAAACAGGTTAAAACAGAACGAGAAAAAATGGCAAGACTCTACACGTGAATTTACACCGAATATTTGATAGGACGAACAGTCACATCCATTGTCACAACAAACGTTCAATAGAAAATTTAAAAAGAACGTAGGAAAGTCATCGAAAAGGAAGAAAGTTTTGTTGTTAGGCAGTTCTCATGCCAGAGGTGTAGGCCAACTTCTGCAGGAGAAATTAGGACCAGAATACCAGATAAAAAAATTTTTCAAACCAAGTGCTAGTCTGGATCAGGTGACAGAGGATTTAGGTTCACTCTGTAAAGGATTTACCAGGGAAGACACTGTGGTTATTGTGGGAGGGCCTGGGAACAGTATCGACAGAGATCCTGGGTACAGTGTAGAGTGTGACCTGGTAAAGATTGCGTCGGCATCGAGATACACCAATGTTGAATTTGTATCTGTCCTGAGACGCCATGACCGGCCTCATTTGAATTCTTCTGTTGGGAGAGTTAATTTGGAGTTGGAACGGCTGCTTGGGTCGGGTGTGGGGGCTCATATTGGTGTGGTTCCTGATGATTCTCTCAGTAGGTGGGACTATACCAGGCACGGCCTACATCTCAACAGGAAAGGGAAGGGTAAACTGGCTGGAGTAATAGCAGGGAATTTAAGGGGGGAGTCACTGCCATGAATGGTAAAATACCAGTGGTTACAGGTGTTGGAGCAGTACCTTTTTCAGGATAGGTAAGACAGAAAGATGTCAAGTTCTACGAGAGGTCAGGATTGAAACAAACTCTTCAGTTTAGGAAAGAAATTAAACAGCACAATTCTAGCACATTGGATCACCAATCACAGCTGGCAATTATAAATTTTCACCAATCACCAGAAATTTTATCTCCACCAAGTTGTATCTCAGTCCTAGGCAATTGCACTGATGAATTAAAGTCACCCAACCCAGTTGACATAATCTGCCTCTCTGAACACCATGTGACCACTGGTATAGGAACTAGGCCTAAGCAAAATGAGAAACTCAGTCAGGAGAGTACTGCAAATGTTAGAATAAGGAAAGGTTCTCATAAAAGTATAATTAAAAATAATGTAAGTATATTTCATCAAAATATTGGGAGTTTCAAGAATAAAATAGATGAGCTTCTGGTTTGTTTAGAAGATTTAGAAGCTGAGGATGAAGTAGATATACTATGCCTGTCTGAGCATCACATTGTTACTGATATGGATAAGGTAAATGTAAGTGGATATAAGCTCTCTGCACATGTAATGAGAGAAAATATGAAGAAAGGAGGAGTTGCCATATATGTCAAAAGTTATCATTGTGCAAAAAGTATAGAAACAAAAAAGTTTTGTGTAGAGAAATATATAGAAGCATGTGCCTGTGAGCTTAAATTAAATAAAGGCACATTTATAATTGTAACTTTATACAGGTCCCCATCGGGAAATTTTCATCTATTTCTGAAAAATTTGGACTCCTTGTTGTGCTATCTGTCAGACAGGGGGAAGCAAATTATTATTTGTGGGGACTTCAATGTAGATTCTCTGAAAGAGGGTAATAGGAAAAATGACCTTGAAGTATTACTCGGTTCTTTCAATTTGACACTCATTATTGATTTTCCTACTCGGGTGGTAAAGGATAGCAGCTCACTGATAGATAACTTCTTTATAGACCAAGATAAGTTTAACCAGATAAATGCTCAGCCTGTTGAGAATGGTCTTTCTGATCATGGTGCACAGCTAGTTACAATATATGACATAGCTCCATTCAGCAGTACTAAACAGTCCTCCAAAGTAGTACGCTCAGTCAACGATTTAACAATTGCAAATTTCAGGGAAAGCCTACAGGAGTTAGACTGGGATGAGGTATACCGTGAACCTGATGCCAATTTAAAATATAATTTATTTCATGACACTTTTCTAAACGCATTTGAAAACTGCTTCCCCAAGAAAATAGTTAAATATACTCGTAAGAAACCATGTAACAAACCATGGCTTACTAAGGGTATAAAAATATCTTATAACCCGAAAAGGGAAATGTATCTGACAGCAAGAAAGAGTAGTGATCCAGAAACTATCAAACATTATAAAAACTACTGTGCTATATTAAGAAAAGTTATTAAAAAAATCTAGAAGTATGTGTATCATGTCTGAAATCAGCAACTCTGATAATAAAATTAAAACAATTTGGAATATTATTAAAAGAGAAACAGGTCAACCAAGAGCACAGGAAGACAGTATTACCATCAAATTGAATGAAAACTTTACGATCAAAAAATTCAGAAGTTGAAAATATTTTTAATAATCATTTTCTAAGTTTTGTGGATATAGTAGGATCCAGGTGTTCATTAGAAGATGCTAGGCTGTTAATGGAAGAGGCCATACCTACGCAATTTGATACAATTGAAATCTCACCCACTTCTCCCTCTGAAATTAGGAAAATAATAAACTTGCTTAAAAGCAAAAACTCACATCGAATTGATGACATTTCCAGCAAAATATTAAAAGCTTGTTCTCAACAGATAAGTAAGATTCTCAGTCACCTGTGCAATAGCTCTCTGGAACAGGACATTTTCCCTGATAGACAGAAATATGCTATTGTTATACCTTTGCATAAAAAGGGGGATAGATCTGATGTCAACAATTACCGTCCAATCTCCCTTCTAACAGCTTTATCCAAAATTTTTGAGAAAGTAATGTATTCAAGTGTAGCTTCACGTATCTGTAAAAATGAAGTACTAACAAAATATCAGTTTGGTTTCCAGAAAGGTTTTTCAACAGAAAATGCCATATGTGCTTTCACCAATCAAATTTTGAATGATCTGAATAACCGAACACAACCCATTGGGATTTTTTGTGATCTCTCAAAGGCTTTTGATTGTGTAAATCATGAAATTCGGCTACACAAGCTCAAGTATTGTGGCATGAGTGGGACAGTGCACAAATGGTTTAATTCATACCTAACTGGAAGAGTGCAGAAAGTTGAAATAAGCAGTTCTCATAATATGCAAAGATTAGCACATTCCTCAAACTGGGGAACTATCAAGAATGGGGTTGCACAAGGGTCGGTCTTGGGTCCTTTGTTGTTCTTAATATATATTAATGACTTGCGATTCTATATTCATGAAGAGGCAAAGTTAGTTCTCTTTGCTGATGATACCAGTATAGTAATCACACCTAACAAACAAGAATTAACTGATGAAATTGTCAATAATGTCTTTCAGAAAATTACCAAGTGGTTCCTTGTAAACGCACTCTCACTGAATTTTGATAAGACACAGTACATATAGTTCTGTACAGTAAATGGTATGACGCCATTAATAAATATAGACCTTAATCAGAAGCATATAGCTAAGGTAGAACATTAAAAAATTTTTGATGTGTCCATTGATGAGAGATTAAATTGGAAGAAACACATTGATGATCTGCTGAAACGTTTGAGTTCAGCTACTTATGCAACAAGGGTCATTGCAAATTTTGGTGAAAAACATCTTAGTAAATTGGCTTACTACACCTATTTTCACTCATTGCTTGCATATAGCATCATATTTTGGGGTAATTCATCACTGAGGAATAAAGTATTTGTTGCACAAAAGCATGTAATCAGAATAATAGCATGGTGTGTGGCCTCCATAGTGGTCAATTATTAATGCGGCTTGACGTTGACACTATTTGAATGACTGGAAATTTTCGACTAAAAAAAAAAAAACTAAGTGTATACTGCTTACATTGCATTTATTCATATTGTTGAGTCATCCTTTATGATACACTGCATCCTTGTGGGCTACTTAGTATCTTTGTATGTGATTATTTCACGGCAGTGCACGATATGTGATGCATTTGCTATGAATGTTTGCATCATGAAGAGTTTCCTCGTGGGCGTCTTTCAGTCGTTCTACATATGTTATGAACTGAGGTGGGTTATACATTCTGTTTATTACACATCTTAGACGTTCACTTTATAGATATGACACAGTGTATTCCCCTCATCTGGGTACAACTAAGCATTTTATACTCTGACACGACACATACGTCACATTCCTTCTTCTTACTTGTTTGTGAGGTATTGTTTCCTTCCATTTATCACCTTCTACGGTTATTTCGTCTTACAGTAGGCTAATTCAGGTTTGTGCAGATAATGTGTGTTCGACTATCCAATAAAGATCATGAATAGCGTTTTAAAGAGGTTTTTAATAGATAACATAATTGTACAAAGTATTGAATAGAAATTTGTGATGGTATATTTTAGATATGTGACAGTAGATGTACCTGTTCGTCCTATCAAATGTTCGGTGTAAATTCACTTTTAGAGTCTTGCCATTGTTTCTCCCTGTTTCTATGTAACTTGATTGATAAGCTGGTAATGCTATCGTTACTATTTGATGTGTAGAGGCCTGAAGATGACGCAATGAAGCGTTGAAACTGGTTGCAACAAAATAAAATAAAATCATGAAAACGTCTGTAGGTGTTTCATTTTGTCACAATAGTAAACGGCCGCCGTCCCAGAGACCTCCTGCCAAAAGGATGGACGTACAAAAACTGAAAACAAGATTTTCCAAGTGTTTTCTAGAGTACGTTGTCCATATATGTTTCTACCGCTACATACTAAAACGTGGGTTTACTGTTCTTCAGCCTATTCTGTAAGGTAAGTCATAGGGAAGTATTGACAAATGTGTGCCTCAATTTCTCTACTGCCGAAAATGACCTTCCCACATATTGAATACTATTAGCCATTTCATTCTTCTGTAGATCATTCGTGTTAAGTTCCTAATATAACTGTAGATAAGATTTTTATATGCCGAGACAATTTTTCTACCACATTATGTATTACGTAGCCATGGAATGAGTTATAACTCTTGCCAGACAATCTCACTAATCAAAGTAAGTTATGAAAGGGAAATAGAGTTAGTGACTTTACAACTGGACGTTAGGAAAAACGTACAAAAAATAAAGATTGTTGAAATCTATAATGCATGAGAGGATATTGTTTAAATTTAACACAATTCAAGATTTTTTCCTGTGGTAAGAGCTGTTTCTCAATTAAAATTTAAATGTATCAACAACGAATAGGTGATACCATGAAACACTAAAGGGATTAAAGTGTAGCACTAGTGAAATTTAAAAAATGACCCTACTTTTCCATAGTTTTTATTGAAAAAAGGCTATGTCCACAATTAATAATAACAAATTAAATTCAGGCCACACGTGGAAATAGGAATGCATAAGCTCGCAATACGAAATAATAAAAAGAATGCTATGACTAATTCAATTTTCAGAATTTCAATTAACGTTATTTACAAAGTCATTTTTTATTTCAAGTACTTATTTTCAGTAAATGGAGGAAATTGAAAAAAATTCGTTTAATAACAAAGCCAACGTACAAAAACTGTCTAAATGCCAATTTGTTTATTTATGCCTTAGTGCTCATTAATTTAGAGCTCGTCCTACCGGAAACCATTTCTTTCTTTCTTTTCATATTGAATATTGTAATTCATGACGCGTGTTTTGCAGCTGCATCAGGCACACAACTGACTTTTGTTCGAGTTTTGAAAATTAATCTTTAATACCGACAATGCTCCTGGCGCTGTTTCGACTGACGTGCTTTTATTGTTGATGTGTATTATTTCACGCGGATTACGGGACCAAGTTAACCGGCTTCCCATTCTGCATTTATATCTCGCGCGAATAATGGGATTAATGTTATATGTGGCGCGAAAAAAGCGATGGGACCACGGGTGGTGGGACAGCGGCAGAACAAAGGGAGCCACGGGGCATTGTGGGCCACAATAGCCGGATCAATTGTCTGCGAGTCTCCACTGTGTAGCTGCCGACTCCAACACGCAGAAACTCTCGTTGACAGCGGTCTGCAGGGAGAACCTTGCTGCCGGTCTTCATCTACATGCATACTCTGTAAAACAACTGTGAAGTGAACGGCACAGGGGGTACTCCCCACCGGACGACTGCTGCGGTTTCTTCCCGTACCATACAGATATGGAACGCGGAAACATTAATTGCTTCATTGTCCCCATCGGGATTTCTACGGGAGCGATACACAGGAGAAAGCAGCATTTTCCTAACTTTTTCATTAGATACCAGTTCTTGAAACTTTTGTAAATAGGCTTTCGTTGGACAACTGTGGCAGACCCTATATTCAAAATTCGGTTTTGAGTTTAATTAAATGTCACTCAAGATGTCTGCGATGCAGAAGACTAAAATCAATGTACACTACTGGCCATTAAAATTGCTACACCACGAAGATGACGTGCTACAGACGCGAAGTTTAACCGACAGGAAGAAGATGCTGTGATATGCAAATGATTAACTTTTCAGAGAATTCACACAAGGTTGGCGCCGGTGGCGACACCTACAACGTGCTGACATGAGAAAAATTTCCAACCGATTTCCATACACAAACAGCAGTTGACCGGCGTTGCCTGGTGAAACGTTGTTGTGATGCCTCGTGTAAGGAGGAGAAATACGTACCATCACGTTTCCGACTTTGATAAAGGTCGGATTGTAGCCTATCGCGATTGCAGTTTATCGTATCGTGACATTGCTGCTCGCGTTGGTCGAGATCCAATGACTGTTAGCAGACTATGGAATCGGTGGGTTCAGGAGGGTAATACGGAACGCCGTGCTGGATCACAACGGCCTCGTATCACTAGCAGTCGAGGTGACAGGCATCTTATCCGCATGGCTGTAACGGATCGTGCACCCACGTCTCGACACCTGAGTCAACAGATGGGGACGTTTGGAAGACAACAACCATCTGCACGAACAGTTCGATGACGTTTGCAGCAGCATGGACTATCAGCTCGGAGACCGTGGCGTCGGTTACCCTTGACGCTGCATCAGAGACAGGAGCACCTGCCCTGGTTTACTCAACGACGATCCTGGGTGCACGAATGGCAAAACATCATTTTTTCGGATGAATTCAGGTTCTTTTTACAGCATCATGATGATCGCATGCGCGTTTGGCGACATCGCGGTGAATGCACATTCTAAGCGTGTATTCGTCGTCGCCATACTGGCGTATCACCTGGCGTGATGGTATGGGGTCCCATTGGTTACACTGTAAGTAGGCTGTTTAGGTTCTTATATTGGTAACGCCACCGCCACGTAGCGCTCTGTATCAAAATCACTGCCTGTGCTGTGTGCAGTCTTTGGCTGGGTGGCATTGTTGGAATTTGCTATTGTAGTGTTGAACAGTTGGCTGTTAACAGCGCGTAGCACTGCGCAGTTGGAGGTGAGCCGCGAGCAGTGGTGGATGTGTGGAGAGAGATGGCGGAGTTTTGAAAGCGGATGATCGGGACGTGTGTCCATCAGAGACAGTAAATTTGTGAGACTGGATGTCATGAACTGATGTATATTATGACTTTTGAACACTATTAAGGTAAATACATTGTTTGCTCTTTATCAAAATCTTTCATTTGCTAACTATGCCTATCAGTAGTTAGTGCCTTCAGTAGTTAGAATCTTTTATTTAGCAGGCAGTATTGGCGCTCGCTGTATTGCAGTTGTTTGAGTAACGAAGAGTTTTGTGAGGTAAGTGATTCATGAAAGGTATAGGTTATTGTTAGTCAGGGTCATTCTTTTGTAGGGATTATTAAAAGTCAGAATGCGTTGCGCTAAAAATATTGTGTCGTAACAGTTTAGTGTTGATCAGAATAAGTAAAGAGAGAAACGTGGGAGTACGATCAGCTTTGCACAGCTGTTTGAAAATCAAATAACGTAAGGGATTTACCAGCACAGCAATTCAATAATTTTTCTAAGGGGACGTTTCAACACGTCTCAGTCACCTCTTGTTCGCATTGACGGCAATTTGAACAGTGGACGTTACATTTCAGATGTGTTACGGCCCGTGGCTCTACCCTTCATTCGATCCCTGCGAAACGCTACATCTCAGCAGCATAATGCACGACCACATGTTGCAGGTCCTGTACGGGCCTTTCTGGATATAGAAAATGTTCGTCTGATGCCCTGGCCAGCACATTCTCCAGATCTCTCACCAATTGAAAACGTCTGGTCAGTGGTGGCCGAGCAACTGGCTCGTCACAATACGCCAGTCACTACTCTTGATGAACTGTGGTATCGTGTTGAAGCTGCATGGGCAGCTGTTCTTGTAAATGCCATCCAAGCTCTATTTGACTCAATGCCCAGGCGCATTAAGGCCGTTATTACGGCCAGAAGTGGTTGTTCTGGGTCCTGATTTCTCAGGTTGTATGCACCCAAATTGCACCCAAATTAATCAGATGTCAGTTCTAGTATAATATATTAGTCCAATGAATACCCGTTTATAATTTGCATTTCTTATTGGTGTATCAATTTTAATGGCCAGTAGTGTAATTTAAATCTGATTAATCACCACAGGGAGGGACCTGTACAAATATTCCCCTGCTATAATTAATTTACAAGTATAAAAAACATAAGTGCCAGCCTAGAATTCGCATAGAATAATGTTCCGCCGATAAGGGCATCTGTAACTAAAGCAAAGAATACAAATGGCAAAAAAGAAAAAAACTAAAAAGGTGTTCTTATCTCCATATAAAGATTTAAAAAAGAAACTGCACACTTTGCGAAATTACTGAGAGTAAAATTAGAATCCTCTGGGTTGTTAGGCCGCGCCATATTTCCCCTAAAATAATCGACGTTTCGATCCCTATGCTGGGATCCTCTTCAGGATCTGTCGGTGTCCACTGCCGCTAGAAAACTTCAGCAGTTAACACCAGCAGATCCTGAAGAAAATCTCAGCAGAGGAGTCGAAACGTCGATTATTTCAGAGGATATATGACGCGGCCTAAGAGCCCAGAAGATTTTAACTTCAGTGACAATGGTCACGAAAGCCTGAAAACCTACAAAAATGTTGAGATGTGTATGAATTCCTAAAGGGATGAAACTGCTGAGGTCATCAGTCCCTAAACTTACGCACTACATAAATTTAACTTATGCTAAGAACAACACACAGACTCAAGCCCGACGGAGGACTCGAACCTTCGGCGGGAGGAACCGCGTAATCCGTGGCATGGCGCCTCAAAGCGCGCGGCCGCACCGCGCGGCTGCAGACTTACATAACATTAGAATACTTTCATATCGCTTCACTGTTTAAAATGACTCATTGATCACTGGACAAAAATCACATTAGATTCTTCAAATACAATTATTGGCATTGCGCCTCACAGACATAAACTCGTGGCAATCTTTGAAAAATATGACTGATAACTGCAATAGTTCTGGGGTAGTCATAAATCGCTCAGGCGAATATAAATACAATATAATTAATGACTATTATAATCACATATTTGTCTTGCTTTTTTTTTTCAAATAACCACTGGTCGTGGATTCCGTGGCTCGTAGATCATTGTTCCACGCCCCTACCTCATTTACGTCACTTCCTCCCCGCCCCCCCCCCCCCCCCCCCGTCCCACTGAGTAGAGGTCGCGTCAGTTAACATGGTCCCTGCGGAAAAGCGCATTGTCGTCTTGGCCGCTCGCTATGGACTCCTTTTCTTAGTTTGAAGGGATGGCCGCGTTAGGGATGGGAAAAACCACCCAGTGAAAACCGATACCTGTATTCTAGTTCCGAATAAATGATATTTTTCGGTATTTTACAGGTGTTTTTCTATTTTTTATTAATAACCGAGAAAAAACCGAAATATCAGTTAGACACAGGACCAGTGCTGAAATTTTTCGTTTTTAAATAAATCTTTTTAAAAAAATGGGTTTGAAAGATTTCGTTATTATAGAAAATGGGAAAAGGGATCAGTGCTATTTTAATAGTAGTACCTACAGATACGAGCAAAAAACGCATACCATAAGAATTGGTACAGAACTGCTAAGACAATCATGTCCCTGTTGCCGTGTGTCTGAGCTTACGCTAAGTGGGTACGAGACGTATACAATACTTGCCTCCCAGCTGGCCTATACGGTTGTTTCTCGCTATCGACGCTGGAAATGCGTTGTATTGAAGAATAGTACCAACCCTAGTCTGGAAATAATAATTCAAAGTGAAGTAGCAATTTCTGTGAAGTAACGGAGGAGGTAGGAAATTAGAGGAACAGTACTAAATTAAAAACGTAACAAAAATTCATTTATAATAAAAAATAAAAATAGAAAGTAGTTGATCGGTTGCCTGTGTTTACATAACACACCTTTATGAGCTTCATGCCAGTGGAAACGGACAAATTAACACAAGGAAAGAAGTTTTTTAACCTCAGGTTTTCACTCTTCAGCTCTGACTATTCGTAGTGGCCAAATAGTGGTGTGATACTGGAATACAACAAGATTTTTGAGCAGTTTCAAAAAATTGTCATCTATGTGGCAATACTGGTGACTTTTTTCAGCATTCAACCACTTTCAAGAAAAGCAGTGAATGGTGAACATACTAAATTTTCTTTTGTTTACCTGTTTATTCTTATGTTTTGATTTTATTTATGTTAAAATTGAGAGAGTCAAAATTTTTCAGTCTTTCATTACAGAAAGTAACAGGAATAAAAAAAGCGAAAACTGATAATTTCATAAACCCGTTATTTTGAGGGGTTTTAACAGACTAAACTGGGCGAAAAACGCGAAACAAACGAAAATCGGTTGTTTCAGCGATAACCACCATCTCTGGGCCAAGTCAGTCGCGTGTCACCTGCTGAAGACGCTGCTTCATCTGTCAGTTATGAACTGTGTATCGCGCGTTCTAGCTCTCTTTTTTATACAGCATGACGTCATAGTCTCCACGAACAGTAGGTGGAGGGCAGTACTTCATAGTCAGGCACGGGAGATTGTTTGCAACGTCATTAAATTTCTGGCGGAACGGGCAGATGAAGGAGTACAAGTACCATTAAGAAGTGCGCTAGGGGGTGTGGCAGCAGTCATTGATTTTTGTCATCGTACAGTGATGGAAATAAAGAAAGAGGGGAAAAGCGTGGCTACAGGTATTTCCCAAGACTACTCCATTCCAGCGAAGACACGGAAGAAATCTCTACATCTAAGTAATTATGATGAACAGGTTGTCAGGGGACGGACCGAAGATCCCCTCAAGGCGTATAAACAGTGCCCGCCATTACAATTACTACTTCCATTAATCAGGGAAAGGCACTGAATTTTTTAGAAGGCATTTCATCATTATGATCCAGAACATGATGGCGACCTGCCTAATAGCTGGTATCTCCACCTTTGGCACGGATAACAGCGGCGACGCCCAGTGGCATGGGAGAAACGAGGACTTGGTAGGCCGCTAGAGGGAGTTGGCACCACATCTGCGCATATAAGTTACCTAAGTCCGCATAAATTTCAGGGAGGGAGGCGATGAGCTCTGACGGCACGTTCAGTCACATTGCTGATGTTTTCAATGAGGTCCAGGTCTGACACATCAATTGGATCTCGCCATTGTGTTCCTCGAACCACTCCACCAGACTCCTGGCGTTGTGACATGGGGCATTATCTCGTTGAAAAATGCCACTCCCGTCGGAAAACATGATCGTCATGTCTGCAACCAGTATCTGCAACCAGTGTAAAATACCTCTTGGCCGTCATGGTTCCTTGCACGAGCTGTATTGGATCCACTGATGCGCACGTGAATGTTCACCAGAGCATAATGGAGCCGCCGACAGCTTTTCTCCGTCCCACAGTATGGATGTCAACGAGCTGTTGCCCTGGAAGACGACAGATTCGCTCCAAAAAATGGTTCAGATGGATCTGGGCACTATGGGACTTAACATCTAAGGTCGTCAGTCCCCTAGAACTTAGAACTACTTAAACCCAACTAACCTAAGGACATCACACACATCCGTGCCCGAGGCAGGATTCGAAGCTGCGACCGTAGCGGTCGCGCTGTTCCAGACTGAAGCGCCTAGAACCGCTCGGCCACAGCGGCCGGCGGATTCTCTCCCACGTATCGGCATGATGAGGAAGGTATCGGGATCCATCAGACCTCGCAACGCTCTGCCGTTGCGCCATCGCCTAGTGTTGATAGTCACGTCACCATTTCAGTCTTGGCTGCCGATGTCGTGGTGCGAACATTGGCACATGGATAAGTCGTCGGCTGAGGAGCCCTCTCTTTAGGAGTGTCGGTGCACCGTGTGTTCAGAGACACACATACTCCGCCCAACATTAAAGTCTGACGTTAGTTCCTCCGCAGTTCGCCGCCTGCCCTCTTTTACCAGTCTACCCAGCCTACAACGTCTGACATCTGCACTGAGGGTAGGCCGCCCAATCTGACGATGTGTGGACGTGGTTTCACCTTGGTTTCGTCACGCGTTGAAGACACTCTTCACAGCACTCTTCGATCGCCCAAAACATCGTGCAGTTTCGGAAATGCTTTCGCCGAGCCTGCAGGCCATCTTCCTCCAGTCAAACTCGTATAGATCGAGCGCCTTCCCCGCTCTACACACGAACAGCACGCTCGCTGAGAGTACCTGCACCGTGCCTATATCTGACTAGCCGTCATTCCTAGCCAGGTGAAACTGTTATCGCCTGGACGGATTTGCATCGATAGTAGATCGGTGGTCACAATGGCGTGTATACAGTGATCAGCCAAGAGATTATGACCACTGCCCCTTGCGACGGTGCGTACTGCCTGGTGGGGTTGCGAGCGCGTGACAGGGTAACAAAAGTATGTTAAGTGGAGCAGACAAGGACGGGGATCGCCCTAGAGAACATATGGGCAGCAAATGGGGAATTCAGTTGGGATAAAAAACTCTGACAAAGGGCACATTATTATTACAAGCCTGAGAACGAGTATCTGGAAAACGGCGAATGTAGTAGAATGTTCACCTGCTGCAGCCATGGGAGTGTGTAACAGTGCTGTTGAAGAAACTGATCTAGCACACTCTTGAAGACAGACGTAAATTATCCCGAGAAAGATTATTAACGAAGTTTCAAGAACTGACCTTAAATAATATACACGCTGGCCATTGAAATTGCTACACCACGAAGATAACGTGCTAAAGACGAGAAATTTAACCGACAGGAAGATGCTATGATATGCAAATGATTAGATTTTCAGAGCATTCACACAAGGTTGGCGCCGGTGGCGACACCTACAACGCGCTGACATGAGGAAAGTTTCCAACCGATTTCTCATACACAAACAGCAGTTGATCGGCGTTGCCTGGTGAAACATTGTTGTGATGCCTCGTGTAAGGAGGAGTAATGTGTACCATCACGTTTCCGACTTTGATGAAGGTCGGATTGTAGCCTATCGCGATAACGGCTTATCGTTTCGCGAAATCGCTGCTCGCGTTGGTCGAGATTCAATGACTGTGGGCGAAATATGGAATCGGTGGGTTCAGGAGGGTAATACTGAACGCCGTGCTGGATCCCAACGGCCTCGTATCACTAGCAGTCCAAATGACAGGCATCTTATCCGCATGGCTGTAACGGATCGTGCAGCCACGTTTGGATCCCGGAGTCAACAGATGGGGACATTTGCAATGCAACAACCATCTGCACGAACAGTTCGACGACGTTTGCAGCAGCATGGACTATCAGCTCGGAGACCGTGGCTGCGGTTACCCTTGACGCTGCATCACAGACAGGAACGCCTGCGATGGTGTACTCAACGACGAACCTGGGTGCACGAAACCCAAAACGTCCTTTTTTTCGGATGAATACAGGTCTGTTTACAGCATCATGATGGTCGCATCCGTGTCTGACGACATCGCGGTGAACGCACATTGGAAGCGTGTATTTGTCATCGCCATACTGGCGTATCACCCGGCGTGATGGTATGGGGTACCACTGGTTACACGTCTCGGTCACCTCTTGTTCGCATTGACGGAACTTTGAACAGTGGGCGTTACATTTCAGATGTGTTACGACCCGTGGCTCCATCCTTCATTCGATCCCTGCGAAACCCTACCTTTCAGTAGGATAGTGCACGACTGCATGTTGCAGGTCCTGTGCGGGCCTTTCTGGTTACAGAATATGTTCCACTGCTGCCCTGGCCAGTACATACCCCAGATCTCTCACCAACTGAAAACGTCTGGTCAATGGTGGCCAAGGGAATGGCCCGTCACAATACGCCAGTCACTACTCTTGATGAACTGTGGTATCGTGTTGAAGCTGCATGGGCAGGTGTGCCTGTACACGCCATCCAAGCTCTGTTTGACCCAATGCCCAGGCGTATCAAGGCCGTTATTACGGCCAGAGGTAGTTGTTCTGGGTACTGATTTCTCAGGATGTATGTACCCAAATTGCGTGAAAATGTAATCACATGTCAGTTGTAGTATAATATATTTGTAAATGAATACCCGTTTATCATCTGCATTTCTTCTTGGTGTAACAATTTTCATGGCCAGTAGTGTACTTCAACCACCTAAGTATCACTCAGACGGGGATGGTGAGGACAACATTAGAATAACTACTCCTCGCAGGGAGACATTCAGACAGTCACTCTTGCCCACTCCCCATACGTGAATGGTATGTGAAGATACCGTGATAACTGGTACAATGGGATGTACCCTCTGCCATGGAACTCACGGTGGTTTGCAGGGTATAGATGTAGATGTAGAAAGAGGTAAATGGACGGGGAAACTCCCAGTAGGCGCTAAATGGTTGGAGGTCCACAACTCTTCACAGAACATGGGGTTCGGTGGCTTCTCTCCTCTGTAAAGTAGGATAGATGGTGATATGTGGCATCACACCCGATAGAGCACAATGCTGGTGCACGCACAAATGTCTCGGAGCACACCGTTCATTGTACATTGTTGAACATGGGGCTCTGCACGAGACCACCACTAAGTGTTCACGTTTTGACCCAACGACATCCTCAATTACGATTGCAGTGGGCACGGGACCATCGGCATTTGACCGTCTGTCAATTGAGAAATGTCAGCTCTTAGGGTGAATCACATTTTTGCTACGCTAGGTCGATGATCGTCTCCACAAATGCCGTCATCGAGGTGAATGGGGGCACGAATGTGCAGCTCGCCTTTGACGCAGGCTGATGAGAGCAATATTATCCTATGGGAGACACTCTCCTGCATTTACATGGGAGCTGTGGTAGCAATCGAAGATACGCAGACGGCTGCGAACCACCTTGTTTCCTTTATGCTTGATGTCTTCCCCGACGATGATGTCATCTTTCAACAGTGTAAATGTCCACGTCTCATAACCAGATTCGTGATACAGTGGTTTGAGGAGCATATAGTGAACTCTCGTTAATGTCTTGGCGTCAAAATTTGAGTGATGTAAAACATAGGGAAGCCATGTGGGTCGCTATATGCGGCGTCACCGCGGACGCAAATCAGCAGCCCGTTATTTCCGTGAATGATATGACCTGTGTGCAGACATTACCTACTACCAAACTGTCAGATCCCCGTTATGCAGCATCAGTGGTGTACAGGGTGGGTTACTAACTATTGACACCAAGAATAAAAAAATGATTCAAATGGCTCTGGGCACTATGGGATTTACCATCTGAGGTCATCAGTTCCCTAGAACTTAGAACTACTTAAACCTAACTAAACTAAGGACATCACACACATCCATGCCCGAGGCAGGATTCGAACCTGCGACCGTAGCAGTCTCGCGGTTCTGGACTGAAGCGCCTAGAACCACCAAGAATAACGCCGAAAGTATGATAAAAAAATGGTTCAAATGGATCTGAGCACTATGGGACTTAACATCTATGGTCATCAGTCCCCTAGAACTTCGAACTACTTAAACCTAACGAACCTAAGGACAGCACACAACACCCAGCCATCACGAGGCAGAGAAAATCCCTGACCCCGCCGGGAATCGAACCCGGGAACCCGGGCGTGGGAAGCGAGAACGCTACCGCACGACCACGAGATGCGGGCCAAAGTATGATAGTAGCTGAAAAGTTTGCGGGACAAAAGTTGCATAGGACAACGGGGGCCGTAATATGACGTTTGTTTTTTGTTGCTAAGTGGGGTCGCGTCTGAGATATGAAGGTCAAGTTTGTTTTTTTAAATGGGATGATATACAGGGTGATTCAAAAAGAATACCACAACTTTAAAAATGTGTATTTAATGAAAGAAACATAATATAACCTTCTGTTATACATCATTACAAAGAGTATTTAAAAAGGTTTTTTTTCACTCAAAAACAAGTTCAGGGATGTTCAATATGGCCCCCTCCAGACACTCGAGCAATATCAACCCGATACTCCAACTCGTTCCACACTCTCTGTAGCATATCAGGCGTAACAGTTTGGATAGCTGCTGTTATTTCTCGTTTCAAATCATCAATGGTCGCTGGGAGAGGTGCCTGAAACACCATATCCTTAACATACCCCCATAAGAAAAAATCGCACGGGGTAAGATCAGGGCTTCTTGGAGGCCAGTGATGAAGTGCTCTGTCACGGGCTGCCTGGCGGCCGATCCATCGCCTCGGGTAGTTGACTTATCCGCTGCAGACAGTGCTTGTACCAATTTCAGACGATAAGGTTTCATAACTAACCTTTTTCGTAGGACTCTCCATACAGTTGATTGTGGAATTTGCAGCTCTCTGCTAGCTCTGCGAGTCGATTTTCCTGCGCTGCGAACAAATGCTTGCTGGATGCGTGCTACATTTTCATCACTCGTTCTCGGCCGTCCAGAACTTTTCCCTTTGCACAAATTCCCATTCTCTGTAAACTGTTTATACCAACGTTTAATACACCACCTATCAGAAGATTTAACACCATACTTCGTTCGAAATGCACGCTGAACAACTGTCGTCGATTCACTTCTGCCATACTCAATAACACAAAAAGCTTTCTGTTGAGCGGTCGCCATCTTAGCATCAACTGACGCTGACGCCTAGTCAACAGCGCCTCAAGCGAACAAATGTACAACTAAATGAAACTTTATAGCTCCCTTAATTCGCCGACAGATAATGCTTAGCTCTGCCTTTTGTCGTTGCAGGGTTTTAAATTCCTAAAGTTGTGGTATTCTTTTTGAATCACCCTGTAGTTTGGTACTTATTTTCTGATAGCGGCTATCCAGACGAATCCAGTGATGTGTAACAGTAAGTTCTTTGAAGGTCAGCGAAGGTCACAAAAGTGGCATGAACGTCCATTTACAGAAGGTGTCCGAAGTGTTGACCATTGGTATCAATGCGGTGTTGCAATCTTCTTATCATCGACTGAGTGGTATTCTATCCCATCGGAACATATGGAAGCACATGTTCTGACAATTCTCTCTCGTGTGTCGTGAAAATAGTAAATATTCACCGAATACGGCCTATTCATCAAACGTGCCATTGACTTGTAAACACCATTCGTTGGTTTCGCAATACAAAACTAATAGGAACAGTACGACTAGTATCGTCGAATGTGATTGATGTATTCCTTCGAAGAACAAGTGGATATGCTTCTCATTTACGGAGAATGCCAACGAAATTCAGCGACAGCAGGAGACTTATACGCTGAAAGATATCCACAGCGTACTAACCTACACGTCGTACTTTTAAATATATACATGATAAATGGAGAACAACTGGATCTTTAACGCATCGGAAACATATCCGGCAAAGGAAAGTTACTAACGAGCAATCGGAAATTGGTACTCTTGCCACTGCGGTTCGAGATCCTTGCGTTAGTTCGCTTCAAATCGCAAGAGAATCTGGCGTGAGTCACAGTAGTGTTGTTCGTTTTCTGCATCGCCATGAATATTGTCCTTACCATGTCAGTCTCCACCAAGAATTAACTGGTATGGACTCTATGCATCGGATTGAATTCTGCCGATGGGCTCAACTTCAGATTTTGGAGCACAGAACTACAGGCCCCTATTTCATCGAAGGAAATCTTAATGGTAGGAAGTGCAGCACAATCCTGCAAGAAACGTTAGGTCTGTTATAGGAAGAAATACCTTTAGGAACAAGGAACAGAATGTGGTATTAACACGATGGGTGTCCGGCACATTTTTCACTGATGGCTAGGAATGAGTTGCAGAGACAATTCCAAAATCGTTGGATTGGACGCGGAGGAGATGTGACGTGGCCGGCTGGTTCGCCAGACTTGGCGCTTCTGGATTTTTTCTTGTGGGGATTAGTAAAAGAGATTGTTTATAAAGACGTTCCTACTACGCCTGAAAATATGCGGGACAGAATTGTCAGAGCATGTGCTTCGATAAGTGCCGATGCGATAAGGAATACCACTCAATCCATGATAAGAATATTGCAGCACTGTATTGATACTAGTGGTCATTACTTCGCACACCTTCTGTAAATGGACGTCCAAGCCACCTTCGTGACCTTCGTTGACCTTCAAAGACCTTACTGTTACAAATCATTGGATTCGTCTCGATAGCCGCTATTAGACCTCTGCCACACCAACAGTTATTATAAGCTACACCTTTCCAATGAAATCATGCTTCAATTCTGTTTCAGCCAACAAGTCCTCCTCTATCTCATGTGTGCAACCTTTAGTCATGGTACACACCTGATCTTCACTAGTAGATTCAATATCCTTATCCCCTGGAAATACTAAATCAAATCATTTTTGCCCTGGCTACCCAATCATCAGAATCAGAATCACTCTCTGCCTTATTCTTCCATGCTTCCTTAAAAAAGTGTGTCTGCTCAGCTTCTTCTGTCATACCATTAGCAACAGACATACACTTACTTGAATCAACAGAATCCCTCACAGTTTCAACCACAATATCAACAGCTGCATCTCCATTCTGCACATTAAAAACTTCACCCACAACTACTGCTCATTCATCGGTTACAGGAACTATAGGCTGCTCACTGGTACATTCCCTGTCATTACTGGAGTCAGTGCCTCCACATAAACAACACATTCTGCAGCCTTGTGCCACATATCAACATCATTATTCATGACAACATCTTTTACAGGATCTTATGATGTTATAAGGTAGCAGCCACATTTTACAAGACACAAATTAATAATAGTATAATATACAGGGAGTTACAAAAAGGTACGGCCAAACTTTCAGAAAACATTCCTCACACACAAATAAAGAAAAGATGTTATGTGGACATGTGTCCGGAATAGCTTAATTTCCATGTTAGAGCTCATTTTAGTTTCGTCAGTATGTTCTGTACTTCCTCGATTCGCTGCCAGTTGGCCCAATTGAAGGTAGGTAATGTTGACTTCGGTGCTTGTGTTGACATGCGACTCATTGCTCTACTGTACTAGCATCAAGCACATCAGTACGTAGCATCAACAGGTTAGTGTTCATAACGAACGTGGTTTTGCAGTCAGTGCAATGTTTACAAATGCGGAATTGGCAAATGCCCATTTGATGTATGGATTAGCACGGGGCAATAGCTGTGGCGCGGTACGTTTGTATCGAGACAGATTTCCAGAACGAAGGTGTCCCAACAGGAAGACGTTCGATGCAATTGATCGGCGTCTTAGGGAGCACGGAACATTCCAGCCTATGACCTGCGACTGGGGAAGACCTAGAACCTGCAATGGACGAGGCAGTTCTTCGTGCACACGATAACCCTAATGTCAGCGTCAGAGAAGTTGCTGCTGTACAAGGTAACGTTGACCACGTCATTGTATGGAGAGTGCTACGGGAGAACCAGTTGTTTCCGTACCATGTACAGCGTGTGCAGGCACTATCAGCAGCTGATTGGCCTTAACGGGTACACTTCCGCGAATGGTTCATCCGACAATGTGTCAATCCTCATTTCAGTGCAAATGTTCTCTTTACGTATGAGGCTTCATTCCAACGTGATCAAATTGTAAATTTTCACAATCAACATGTGTGGGCTGACGAGAATCCGCACGCAATTGTGCAATCACGACATCAACACAGATTTTCTGTGAACGTTTGGGCAGGCATTGTTGCTGATGTCTTGATTGGGCCCCATGTTCTTCCACCAACGCTCAATGGAGCACGTTATCATCATTTCATACGGGGTACTCTACCTGTGCTGCTAGAACATGTGCCTTTACAAGTACGACACAACATGTGGTTCATGCACAATGGAGCTCCTGCACATTTCAATCGAAGTGTTCGTACGCTTCTCAACAACAGATTCGGTGACCGGTGGATTGGTAGAGGCGGACCAATTCCATGGCCCCCACGCGCTCCTGACCTCAACCCTCTTGACTTTCATTTGTGGGGGCATTGGAAAGGTCTTGTCTACGCAACCCCGGTACCAAATGTAGAGACTCTTCGTGCTCGTATTGTGGACGGCTGTGATACAATACGCCATTCTCCAGGGCTGCATCAGCGCATCAGGGATTCCATGCGACGGAGGATGGATGCATGTATCATCGCTAACGGAGGACATTTTGAACATTTCCTGTAACAAAGTGTTTGAAGTCACGCTGGTACGTTCTGTTGCTGTGTGTTGCCATTCCATGATTAATGTGATGTGAAGAGAAGTAATAAAATGAGCTCTAACATGGAAAGTAAGCGTTTCCGGACACATGTCCACATAACATATTTCCTTTCTTTGCGTGTGAGGAAGGTTTCCTGAAAGTTTGGTCTTACCCTTTTGAAACACCCTGTAAATATGCTAAGCGCCAGATCAATAGCGTAATTATTTGTAGTGGCGTTGATGCAACATGCTTTAAATTTAAAGAAACTTATATCTAACATGAATTATGAATTGCGGCATATTAATTAAATGACAAATATAACTTTACATTGACCAAAATCGACTGTCCCTCGAAATGCCACAGAAAAATCAGCGCCACTGAGGTCACTTTCAAAGAACCTTTTCGTCACAACAAAGTCTTCAGTGGCGCTCCCCAGATTCGGAGCCACGTACACTGCTGAAGTTCTGTATGGCTCTGCATTTCAACGCCATCGTTTTGCGGGAACAAATCTGTTGAAATTCGAAACGGTGTAGATACCAGAAAACATATACTTTCCAAAACCATCCAGGATCTGCACTGGACACAACCCCTAGTGGAGTCGATTCTCCATTCTAGCCCTCTTGCTATCTTCTGTCGAGTCCACAACAACACAGTAAACAATTGATTTACAGCGATTGAAAGATGCATGTAAACTCTTCAATAATTCTGACATGTTATTCAAGTCCCACTAGAGACGTACATCTCATGCAGATTCCCAATCGACTTCATCGTCAAATTAACACTTTCTTTTAATTTAAATAACTCCCTTAGACTCAAAACTAACAACAAATATGGACAAACCTCACCCCTTAAGTAATTCCATGCAGTGAAGTTGCACACACATATCGTTACTCCATGCAACAATAAACTATTCCCCCAAAATAATCTCAGCTACGTAGATAATCATACATCTGTCTTCGCAGGTAAGGTTATTAATTTTCATTTTCCAAATTTCTCCAACCTCCATGCACACAAATTGGCATAACCATAACTCATAATTTGGAAATTACAACAACCATAAAACTATCCAAAAACTTAAGTGTAACACATACATACACATAAAAAAATCTCGTATATACCCCCAAATACCTAATTGATATGCATACTGTGCACTGATTTTGGACCTGATACCGTTCACCAAATAATTGAGTTCTCCTCGCACAAATATGAAATGTGCGTTTAAACTATCTCTTTATAATTGCCAGAAGAAAATCCTTATGCAATGAAACAACAAATAAGCTAAAATACATCCTGAAATAAAACATTGAAAATTACCCCTCCAAATTATCTTATAATCTAAAGAGAGACACACTTATTTATTAACCTTCTTTTCCCTTCTCTTCCATCTCTAGAGTATGCATATCCTTTTCGATCTACACCTCAATTTTGGTTCAAATGGTTCAAATGGCTCTGAGCACTATGGGACTTAACATCTGTGGTCATCAGTCCCCTAGAACTTAGAACTACTTAAACCTAACTATCCTAAGGACATCACACAACACCCAGTCATCACGAGGCAGAGAAAATCCCTGACCCCGCCGGGAATCGAACCCGGGAACCCGGGCGCGGGAAGCGAGAACGTTACCGCACGACCACGAGCCGCGGACCCTCAATTTTGTATTCATCCCGGAAAACTCATTAAATGCTTCTTTCGCTCCAATTTCATTTTTTCTCCATTCTAGGCCTCTTGCTATCTTCTGTCGAGTCCACAAATCATAATGTACCGCACCATCGCCAATCAATTACAGTAAAATCACATTCCTCCTTATCATTCTGTCCAAATATCACTTTCTATATTAGAATCAAACTCACTGTATTCTCCCTTAAAGTTATCGACATTAGTAGCTACAACATCATTATCATGAAATAAAGCATTACTTTCTACATCCACGTCATTACAAACACCATCACAAACAGCACTTTCAAGAGCCACAGATACATCATACAACTCACTACATAAAACCTCATTTATCTCCGTTGACAAATCACCAGTATGAGAACCGTTCATAATTTCACCATCCTCTGCCTTTACATCATATGAATTATAGCTACAGCCACGTGCAATTTCAGAAGCAACAGTACCACTAATTTCCGCTGCGTTTTGATTTAAACCTGAGCATAACACCTTTTCCTCTCCTACACGCTCCTGCGCCACATTAATTGCAGAACGCTAACCGAATTCAGATCCACATTCATTCTCAAACAAACATTCAAGATCCACAAATCCATCCAGCGTTTCGGGTTCACCTCCATTAGTAGAAAGATATGCACAGATTACTTCCTCTGAAGTATCAATGCCAGCAACTTCAACTTCCGTATCTTCAGCACATAAAAGATCATTACTACCTTCCTTCAAAAATAATTCAGCAATATCCGCCGATATACACACAAATTCATCAACAGCTGGCGAGACTAATGCTATGTCGCCATTATTATCCTCCTGAACAACTTTCGCCGTCACAATATCACCTGAATCACCATCACCTTTATCACTATAATCGTTTGCGCTGGTTAGTACCTATTCAGAATTTTCTATACTATCTAACTCTACAAAATTCAGCTCCACCTCAGCCTCATTTTGGCACACAGAATCTTTCATTCTATTAACATTCACACACTGTTTCGTCTCACATTCATAAAACAGATCATTTAGCCCTAAATCGTCGTCATAGTCTTTGTCGTTATCTTTCATTATCTTAGGATTACTTTTTTTATGTACGATCTGATTTGAAAATTTACATATTTGATTCTAAGCTCTTACTAATTTCATTTCAAAATTATGATGTCTTTCTGCCGATTTATTAACACCTATCACATTTCCTTTTATTCGCGTCCTATTCATCGCCGGTTTATTTTGCCATCTCTGGACCTGAGATGTGGCGAAACCTACTTTACCAATTTCCTATCACACTGGTTCATTTCGCCAGGTGCCAGTCACTCAAATCTATGTTCTTAGTGCCGGTCCTTGTCATGAAAGTATCTGTTCCCATTACTCCTTTGAAATTTATCATTGGATATGTTCCTGTTACCGTTTCCCTTGTCAAAATTTCTGTTTGCGTTCCGTTCATAACTTCTCGGATGTCTTTCATAGTAGTTACTCTGCCTGTTATTATGATTTCTACTCTGAAAATTATTTGTCTGCTTACTTTTCGGTTTGAATTTCAACTCCCGTTCTAATTTTTCTACAAAGTCCAAAAATTCATCTCTTGAGTTGCTTAGCCTGTGCACAAGATCACACTGCAAAATGTCCGGTAACCACCTTTTCAACGACATAATTTCAGTAAGCACTCCCAATGGACGTTTCACATGCATTAATCTCGCAAGTTCACGTTTACAAAATTCTCGCATCGACCCGTTCTCGTATTTAAATGTTGACCCATTCGGAAACTGATTTTTGAGTCGCGTTTGCTTCGCTTCACTCCAGAACTTGTTCAGGAAACGACTTTCACATATTTCGTAGGTAGTGAACGTATCACTGTGTATATTTACCCACGATTGCAGCTCACCTTCCTAATGTCGTTTCACGAATTTTATTGTCGGCTCGTCGGACATTCCCCTTATAAAACCATCCGTGCATGCTGCTAGGAAATTTACTGGGTGATATTTCCCGTCGTCTCCATAACATTTCACACATCCGGAGTTCATCACCGAACACTGATCACTGTAGAGGTTTGATATGCAGCTAAAGAATTCAATTCGCTTTTTATGTAATTGATTTGCTTTTTAACTTCACTATTTTCAATTTTAATGACAGATTCTACTTGTTCCTTTATTTTATCTACTTCTTTCTCCCCTTTACCTATTCGAACGGAAATGTTGCTAATAGCCTCTCTCGTCTCAGCCATTAGAGCATCTTGCCTACTCATACAATTTCTTACGTTGCCTCATAGATCTGCCTAGAACGTCCCCACCTTATCACTGAAATTTTTCTCCACTAGATCTATCTTAGAGTCAAGTATCCCATCTTCATCAGAAATTTTGCCCATTTCATCCCGAATGCTTTTTAGTTTTCCATCGTTTAATTCCTCGATTCCACTAGCCATTTTACATACTTCGTCTTTCACAATCGAAGCTATTTCGAATTGAACCGAATCAATTTTTAAATTTACGTCACACATATCGGTTTTAACAGAATCACCATTTAAAATTACGTCACCCATATCGGTTTTAACATAAACAATTTTTAAATTTGCGTTATCCTTACCGGTTTTAACAGATTCAATATTGGATGCCAATCCCCTAATCATTTGCATTAATTGCGACATCATGTCTCCCCCAAATTCATCTGCCGTGCCTGATTTCGGACTATTTGCCCTATTAAATTCACCGCCGATCACGCTCTCCCGCTCGCTAAGCGGCTCGCTAGTATTTTTGGGCCCACACAAACTGGCCGACTGCTTCATATTAGCGAAGTCTATTATTGACGATTGAACCACAGAACATACTTAATCCCGCTGTCAGAGCAGGTACTTTGCTTTGTCGTGCTGGATCCTTCTGACATGGTATTGCTGCCGATGTTGCAGTTAAAGCCGATGCTGAAGATCTCGAGGCCTCTGCTGTGGTACTGCGACCACCACTGCTCAATTAATCGCCTTTGAAGATGCCGCTGCTGGCTGGAACCACGTGCTTTCCATTTCGCCTCTTCTTCCGTGTTACTTTTTTTTTCGCTCTTAACCAGTGCTAAAACTCGGTGCACACAACTGCTGCAAAATTCGTAGCTCAGAGCCCCAACGCCAACAGCCTAATCTGCGACAGTCTTGGGACCTAGATCACGGAATGTCATTAACTGTGGGAATTACAATTGTAATTTCACAACTATTAAAGATACTAATATTCAATACGGAACCGATCTCACATTCATCTTTTGCGAGAGATTCTGAATATCGACGTTCAGATAGTATTCTTTTGGAACACTTTACAGAATTCAAATCCTGTTCAAAATTTTCCAGAGTTCATATTCCGCAACTAGCACTTTCCAAAATCCAATCCTGTTCCATCACTTTCCGAGATTCGTATCCTTCAACTAACATTTTCCAAGTTTCTGTCCCGGCTGTGCCCCCAGTTGCGAGCTAGCATCCCACAGATGTTCGGGATCGGTTCACTTTCGTCGAAATGTCTTGGCTCAAACTCGTCCAGGGGTTGAACCGCACGTGTCGCATTACACGCCCTAAATTAGACACTTGTGACTCTCTGGTTAAATTGTCTGGCTGATGGCAAGTTTGCGAAGTTCTGTGAAACATGTTTTTGTTGTTGTTGTTGTGGCCTTCAGTCCAGGGAGTGTTTTGATGCAGCTCTCCATGCTACTCTATCCTGTGCAAGCCTCTCCATCTTCCAGTACCTACTGCAACCTACACGCTTCTGAAGCTGTTTAGTGTGTTCATCTATTGGTCTCCCTCTACGATTTTTACCCTCCATACCGCCCTCCAATACTAAATTGATGGTCCCTTGATGCCTCTGAATATGCCCTACCAACCGATTCCTTCTTTTACTGAAGTTGTGCCACAAATTTCTCTTCTCTGCAATTCTATTCAGTACCTCCTCATTAGTTACGTGATCTACCCATCTAATCTTCAGCATTCCTCTGTAGCACCACATTTCGAAAGTTTCTATTCTCTTCTTGTCCAAACTATTTATCGTCCATGTTTCTCTTCCATACATGGCTACACTCCGTACAAATACTTTCAGAAACTTCCTGACACTTAAATCTATACTCGATGTTAACAAATTTCTCTTCTTCAGAAACGCTTTCCTTGCCATTGCCAGTCTACATATGATATCCTCTCTACTTCGACCACCATCAGTTATTTTGCTCCCCAAATAGCAAAACTCGTTTACTACTTTATACGTCTCATTAATTAAAATAATGTTATAAATACCTTTCTTCTTTGAAAGCCACGATTTTACGCACTGTTTCACTGTTCAGACGTATGACTGTAGTAGCACTTGTTCATCAGGTACTGACTGGAACGTACTCAACCGAAACAACGCTACTCCTTATATACCCGATTCACATCTTATTAGCATTGCAAAACAATTCAAGGTTAGCCGCTTTCCCACCAACTGATTACTTGCCAACGACCCCCAGCCACCCGCCGACCCTCGGCCGTGACGTCACGGACGCGGCTGCCAAAGGCACGAAGTAGCACTGGACTCTTATAACTGCCACCTGGTTTTTGTACAAATTGTCAATAGCCTTTCGCTCCATGTATTTTACCTCTGCCACTTTCAGAATTTGAAATACGGTATTCCATTCCACATTGTCATAAGCTTTCTCCACCTGTACAAATGTTAGACACGTAGATTTGCCTTTCCACAATCTGTTTTCTAGGATAAGTCGTGGGGTCAGTATTGCCTCACGTGTTCCAACATTTTTACGTAATCCATACTGATCTTCCCCGAGGTGGGCTTCTACTATTTTTTCCATTCGTCTGTGAAGAATCCGTGTTAGTATTTTGTAGCCGTGGCTTATTAACCTGACAGTTCGGTAATTTTCACATCTGTCAACACCTGCTTTCCCTGGGATTGGAATTATTATATTCTTCATGAAGTGTGAGGGTATTTCACCTGTCTCCTACATCTTGCTCACTAGATGGTAGAGTTTTGTTAGGTCTGGCTGTCCCAAGGCTGTCAATAGTTCTAACGGAATGTTGTCTACTCCTGGGGCCTTGTTTCGACTAAGGTCTTTCAGTGCTCTGTCAAACTCTTCACTAAGTATCATATCTCCTATTTCATCTTCATCTACATTCGCTTCCATTTCCATAATATTGTCCTCAGGAACATTGCCCTTGTATAGACCCTCTATATACTGCTGCCACCTTTCTGTTTCCCCTTCTTTGCTTAGAACTGGGTTTCCATCTGAGCTGTTGATATGGTGCAAGTGGTTCCCTTTTCTCCAAAGGTCTCTTTAATTTTCCAGTAGGCAGTATCTATCTTACCCCTAGTGATATACGCCTCTACATCGTTACATTTGTCCTCTAGCCATTCCTGCTTAGCCGTTTTCCACTTCCTGTCGATCTCATTTTTGAGAAGTTTGTATTCCTTTTTGCCTGCTTCATTTACTGCATTTTTGTTTTTTCTCCTTTCATCAGTTCAGGTCAGTAACTCTTCTGTTACCCATGGATTTCTATTAGCCCTCGTCTTTTTACCTACTTGATCCTCTGCTGCCTTCACTATTTCATCTCTCAAAGCTACCCGTTCTTCTTCTACTACATTTCTTTCCCCCATTCTTGTCAATCGTTCCCTAATGCTCTCCCTGAAGCTCTCTACAACCTTTGGTTCTGTCAGTTTATCCAGGTCCCATCTCCTTAAATTCCGACCTTTTTGCAGTTTCATTAGTTTTAATCTACAGTTCATAACCAGTATATTGTGGTCAGAGTCCATTTCTGCCCCTGGAAATGTCTTACAATTTAAAACCTGGTTCCTGAATCTCTGTCTTACCATTATATAATCTATCTGAAACCTGTCAGTATCACCATGCTTCTTCCATGTATACAACCTTGTTTTATAATTCTTGAACCAAGTGTTAGCTATGATTAAGTTATGCTCTGTGCAAAATTCTAGCAGGCGGTTTCCTCTTTCATTCCTTACCCCCATTCCAGTCACCCATGACTATTAAATTTTCGTCTCCCTTCACTATCTGAATAATTGCTTTTATCTCATCAGACATTTCGTCAATCTCTTCGTCATCTGCGGAGCTAGTCGGCATATAAACTTGTACTACTGTGGTAGGCGTGGGCTTCATATCCACCTTGGCCACAATAATGCGTTCACTATGCTGTTTGTAGTAGCTTACCTGCATTCCTGAAACATACAACTTTAATATAACATGTAACAACAGTAATAATAATATTGGGAGCTAAATTAATTACCGCCGGTTGCTGGTGGCCGAGCGGTTCTGGCGCTACAGTCTGGAACCGCGAGACCGCTACGGTCGCAGGTTCGAATCCTGCCTCGGGCATGGATGTGTGTGTTGTCCTTAGGTTAGTTAGGTTTAAGTAGTTCTAAGTTCTAGGAGACTTATGACCTCAGCATTTGAGTCCCATAGTGCTCAGAGCCATTTTAAATTAATTACCCATAAATGATGTAGGCCACGCAGTTGCGATTTGGTTAGAATAATGTTCGTTCAGAAAGCAAACTAATAGCGAAAGTGGTCACATTTAGAGTTACTGTTACACTCGAGCGCATATCCATTTCACAAGTTCAATACTCCACCTCGGTATTTACATGAAAAGTTAGACTTCACACCGAGCACGCGGGTGCTCACCGCTCAGAGACTAAGTCCCGCTATACCACAGATCGCGAAATATTCCAAGTCGTTTCACTTCCTAGCTACCTTAAGATCGACTGTCCGCTTTCGCGTCGCAATCTGAACTGTGCGCTTTCGCGTCTGCATCAGCACTGTCCCTCTGGCCGTCCCCCACGTGCCGAAAATTGTCGCTCAACTGTTAGGGCAGTTCCCTTTCCTGTAGCTGTCCATCTGATTGGCTACAGCTTATTCTAAATTATTTCACATTTTAATATATTTAAATAATCACAGCGTGACCACTTTCACTGTTTCTAAATAAAGTAACAGTAATATCCATTACATAATAAACGTTAAATTCTTTTATATGAGACCAATACAATTTCCCTCTTAACTTTGAAATTCATTGCCAGTAGGCTTGTACCAATGTGCTTTCTGATAAATAAATAAATAATAAAAGTAAGTGTTATGCACTAAACGTTACAACAAATATTCTGTTACCTAATGATTCAATAAGGTGTCATGCTGTCATCGTTCAATGTGTTTTGTGTGGAGCAAATGATGATCTGATGCCAGAATGAGATTTTCACTCTGCAGCGGAGTGTGCGCTGATATGAAACTTCCTGGCAGATTAAAACTGTGTGCCCGACCGAGACTCGAACTCGGGACCTTTGCCTTTCGCGGGCAGGTGCTCTACCATCTGAGCTACCGAAGCACGACTCACGCCCGGCCCTCACAGCTTTACTTCTGCCAGTATCTCGTCTCCTACCTTCCAAACTTTACAGAAGCCCTCCGCGAACAATGGTCCCGAGTTCGAGTCTCGGTCGGGCACACAGTTTTAATCTGTCAGGAAGTTTCATATCAGCGCACACTCCGCTGCAGAGTGAAAATCTCATTCTGGAAACATCCCCCAGGCTGTGGCTAAGCCATGTCTTCGCAATATCCTTTCTTTCAGGAGTGCTAGTTCTGCAAGGTTCGTGGAGGGCTTCTGTAAAGTTTGGAAGGTAGGAGACGAGATACTGGCAGAAGTAAAGCTGTGAGGGCTGGGCGTGAGTCGTGCTTCGGTAGCTCAGATGGTAGAGCACATGCCCGCGAAAGGCAAAGGTCCCGAGTTCGAGTCTCGGTCGGGCACACAGTTTTAACCTGCCAGGAAGTTTGATGATCTGATGCTTACCCGATAATACTGGTAATTTAAATTTACTATAGCTTTTAAAAAATAATGTTACGGAGTAGATATTTACAACTTTTATCATTTTAATGATACCCTTATATATGAAATGTCGATCGTTAAGATCGACCAAAGCTTTCAGCTTTTAAGATTCAGGTCTTTGTCACAAAACTGGATAATTTCACGTTAACAGTAAATCTTAAACTGTTATAGATATAATCAATATTCAAGTTTTATTGGTATCACCGTGAAAACTTATGATCGATGGTAGCTTGAAATTACTGTGGCTTCATTCCATGAATTACTACAGAATTAAATAGTTTTCGTAAATGTTTCCCTTTATGGCTGATCTAAGTCCTCCATATTTAACACTGCTACGTCTCTCTGGCCACAAATGGCTTCTACGGGGCTTCCCCTATGACGTAGGTTCTATTCTGTCTCACCCGCACACTACAGCGCAATAGACGCCTGTGAATTTCCCCATCTCATGGGGAATCTGTGCTCTTTTTGACATACGGTCCTGGACGACAGAGTTCGTTTAATTCCTGAAGGCTAACTCTTTCGGCCATATACTTAAGAGCGAAACGCACTTTAACTCACAACTAACAACATTTATTTTCACAAAACAAACATAAATTTTCCTAAACAAGTTATAGACTGAATACCCTAATCAACTAACAGGTGATTTAATTCTTCACTGGATGGATCCTGGTTGGCAAAAACAATTCAGCCAGGTGGTCAGTGAGTCAAGTAACCTGGCCCTAAAAATGTGGATAACACAAGCTGAATTGATCTGACGCTGAGCAGACTTTGATTGATCAAATTTACTGAAGTTTCTTCTGTGGTGTCACCGCCAGACACCACACTTGCTAGGTGGTAGTTTTAAATCGGCCGCGGTCCGTTAGTACATGTCGGACCCGCGTGTCGCCACTGTGTGATCGCAGACCGAGTGCCACCACAAGGCAGGTCTCGAGATACGGACTAGCACTCGCCCCAGTTGTACGGACGACGTAGCTGGCGACTACACTGACGAAGCCTCCCTCCTTTGCCGAGCAGATAGCTAGAATAGCCTTCAGCTAAGTCAATGGCTACGACCTAGCAAGGCGCCATTAGTGACATTGCATGTATCTAAAGAGTCTCACTTGTATCGCCACAATCTCCAGATGTACCAAAAGGATGGATTAAAGTGAAGTATTCCAGAAGCTGCGTAATTTTCTTTATAGCATTCATTACGTATCCAGTTTCAGTCTTCACGCAATCCTGCTTTAACTTAGTGCGTGCCTTTCGGCTTCCTCTCATTGTGTCTAGGCTGTCTTGTCTAGACACAACATTTTTGGCGACGAGTCAATGGAAAGGGTCTTGTTCTTTCTAATTGCTTACATTTACTTGTCTCATGGCTTCGCCAGATGTACTGTCCTAATTTTATCGCTTGCAGAATCAGCAGACGCTGGCGTTATTGGATGCCCTTGGACAGCTCGTCCAGGGTCAATGTGCACTGCAAAACGATGCGGCCGCCGCCGCTTCACCGCTACCGCAGCCACAACATGCTGTTGCACCCACATTCCGGCCCTTTGACCCAGCTAAGGAAACATGGACGGAGTGGTCACGCCAGTTTGGATTTCATCTCGCCGCCTACAGAATTCAAGGTAACGAGCGGCAGCCTTATTTATTGGCGTGTGTAGGGGTGCAAACGTACCGTGTGATAGTGAAATTATTTCCCCGATGCGACGTAGCAACTCTGTCCTACGAAGAAATTTTGTCTGCTTTAGATGCCTATTTCAAGGAAACAGTCAATGTCGTTGCAAAAAGGTATACTTTCTTTCGTACAAAACGTACGGCTGGTCAAACTAATAGGGAGTGGGTTGCAACATTGCAAGGCCTTACAAGGGATTGTGCTTTTGAGTGTGAATGTGGACTCCCTTATTCAGATACTATGGTCCGTGATGCAATAGCACAGAACGTTTCTGATGTTCGCATACGGGAACAGATTTTGAAACTCATCAATCCCTCCCTTCAACAAGTGATAGACATATTGGATAGACAAGACACGCTTCACTTTGCTCAGGAATCATTTGCGACTTCGCCAGCTGTGTGTCACATTAACCGGCCCACCGGGCGCGCTGCAAGGACCGGTAAACTGCCCTCGCACACGTCCGCGCAGCTGCCGCCACGCTCTAAACCAGGTGTGCCGCGCAAGCATACAAATGCAGTGAAATCACGCCCGCGGTGTGCTATTAGACATTCGCGTGAAAATTGCCCGGCGCGCCAGGCTATTTGCTTTCTCTGTAATAAGAAAGGACATGTTCAAAGTGTTTGCCAGAAAAAGCTCAGATCAGACAATCACAACCATTCCAGGCCCTTTGCTTCGCGCCGGAATCGAACCAAGAATACTCAGGCTCGTGAACCTTCGCCCATGGACATTCATGTAGTTAATTCCACTTCGTCTAGTGCCACTGTCTCTAACAGTGACTGTGTTCGTCCCACACAAAGTGTGCGTCGACGTCGCCGGAAATCACATCAATTAGCAAGTGATGCTGTACCTGTATCAGTTTAAATTGCAAGGGACAGTCGCTCTTGTCGTCAGCAGGACAATAAACTTTTTGTAGATTTGGACTTTAATGGCAAGGTCATACCATTCCAGCTCGATACCGGAGCACCAGTTTCATTGATCAATCACGACACGTACAAACAACTGAGCAAACCTCCGTTGCGTGCTGCAAATGTTCAGTTAAATAGTTATTCAGGTCAGAATATCCCTGTGTTCGGACAGTGCACTCTTCTTGCAACATATAAGGGACAAACAAAACTTGTGCCATTTTACGTTCTTCGTTCTTCTTCTGCAGTGAACTTGTTTGGTTTAGATTCATTTCACTTGTTTAACATGTCTATAGTCAATCAGGTCCTATCAGTGAATCAGACTGTGCCTTCAGACAGTGTTTCTCGTCTGTGTGAAGAATTTGCAGACATTTTTGCACCGGGCTTAGGTTGCGCTAAGAACTATGAAGCACATTTGGAACTTAAAGTAAATGCGCAACCGAAATTTTTCAGAGCGCGCAATGTTCCACACACATTGTGTGATGAGCTCGCAAGAACATTACACGATTTAGAATCGCAAGGTGTGATTGAACGTGTGCAAACTATTGTTTCCAACAATGGCCCACAATTCATGTCCGCAGAATTTTAGTCATTCTGCACGGCCAATGGTATTCAACATCTGACATCCGCACCGTTTTCGCCTCCATCAAACGGTGCCGCTGAACGATTGGTCCAGTCTTTCAAGTCACAGATGTTGAAGTTGAAAGAGTCGCATTCTCGGGAGGACGCGTTGTTGCTCTTTTTGTCTTCGTACCGCTCTCAGCCCCGAGATGGTCGCTCGCCGGCTGAGTTGCTCCACGGTCGTCCTCATCGAACCTTGATGTCTTTGCTGCACCTGCCGCATCAGGTTCCTGTGCAGCGGCAGACTTCTGCTTTTGCTCCAGGCGACGTTGTATACTATCGCAACTATCGAGGTTGGCTCGCAGGGCGCATTCCTCGCTGCCTCGGCCGCGCTATGTATTTGGTTTTGGGGGCCTCTGGTGAGGTGCGTCGGCATCTCAATCAGCTGCGCCTCTGTCGTCGCACGGGTTCTGCCGCTCCCCGTCTGCTTTCAGCGACGGTGCCGTCCGGTCAGCGCCCTGGGGACCCATCTACTGGATCGCCTCATCCCCAGGTGTTACCGACGATGCCTTCCATTTTGCCCCATGGCGACGCGCCGCCGCAGCCGCCGCCGCCGCCGCCTGTCCTCCAGCCGGCGCCGCCCGCAGTGGACTCTTCGCTGCAGCCGCCAAGCGCCTCCCTGGGTCACGCGCCGCCGATCGCTTCCCGTGACCAGCCGTCCTCCGCCATGGAACTCTTCCCCGCTCCGGACCACATGGCGTCTTCGCGCGTCGGGTACCCCGACGCAATGGAGGTCGACCCTTCGGCCCCTCCTGTCTCTTTACGGGCGCATACACCGCATGTTGACGTGCACCCTGGACTAGGTTTTCAGGCGTTTCCTAGCTCCCCTCGGACTGAATGGCCGGGTGCGGGTGGCACAGCCTCGCCTGTTGTTAGGCTCCCCACCTCATCGCATACGTCAACATGGGGTCCTCCCCACGGCGGGCGGAAGCCTTATAACACGACCGTTCGCCGATTTGCGGGGGAGGAATGTGGTGTCACCGCCAGGCACCACACTTGCTAGGTGGTAGTTTTAAATCGGCCGCGGTCCATTAGTACATGTCGGACCCGCGTGTCGCCACTGTGTGATCGCAGACCGAGCGCCACCACAAGGCAGGTCTCGAGAGACTGACTAGCACTCGCCCCAGTTGTACGGACGACGTAGCTAGCGACTACACTGACGAAGCCTCGCTCCTTTGCCGAGCAGATATAGTTAGAATAGCCTTCAGCTAAGTCAGTGGCTACGACCTAGCAAGGCGCCATTAGTAACATTGCATGTATCTAAAGAGTCTCACTTGTATCGCCACAATCTCCAGATGTACCAAAAGGATGTATTAAAGTTAAGTATTCCAGAAGCTACGTACTTTTCTTTATAGCATTCATTACATATCCTGTTTCAGACCTCACGCAATCCTGCTTTAACTTAGCGCGTGCCTTTTGGCTTCCTCTCATTGTGTCTAGGCTGTCTTGTCTAGACACAACATCTTCTACATAGGTGTGGAGGCTGAGATCTGTACGCCCAGACAATGCTGGAGCGGCAGTACATTACCCTGTGTACTTCGCACGGCGACGTGACTTGCAGTTGGCGAGATGTGTGCAACGGCGGAGGTGAGACATGGAGGCGGCACCTGTGAATCAATTGCGGCCACGAAAGAAATGCAAAAACTTCATGCTCTAGTGATCAGGCAGACGGATCGCAATTTACTCTCTACCAGAGCCCCGAAATCACAGTAGATTTCAGTGTGTGACACATCCATTTGCTGGTTGTACCAAGCACCAATTTGGCTCACTTATACGACTCAGTGCACAAGAGTAGCAAACGTCAAGACCGGTAAACCAATAACGAATAAGTGGCCTCTTGGCAAAAGAGTAGTCCTAGACGTTTGAAGTCACGCTGTCGGTACGGTAATAACTTCACCGCAGGCTCCCCAGTATAAACAACTCACAAGTGAAGTCAGTCTCAGAACAGGTCCCAAGTACCAACCACACGCTAGAGCTTCGACTAGACCAAAGTCCGACACACCTCTCCAGAAAAAAAAAATCCGTTTTCCCGCAAAGTGTACGAACGACACCGACTTCATCCCATGCTGAGCCTACAATAGGGCTCTAGAGGCGCTAAATCTCACCTGCCACGCGACAGCACAAACTCATGTCGAACCAGGGCAGGAGTTAAGAAACCTGCACCTCTGAAAAAAAAAAAAGAAACCGCCAATTACTGGCTTTTTTAAGTTTTTGCAGAGGGGGAAGGGATGATTCTTTTTCCAAAGTCGTGTCTCTTTCCACATCAACAAGCGAAGAGATACAATCTGAATGATCTTAATCTAAAACGCCTGTGCCTTGAAACTTGTTTGTTCAAATGGTTCAAATGGCTCTGAGCACTATGGGACAACATCTATGGTCATCAGTCCACTAGAACTTAGAACTACTTAAACCTAACTAACCTAAGGACAGCACACAAGACCCAGCCATCACGAGGCAGAGAAAATCCCTGACCCCACCGGGAATCGAACCCGGGAACCCGGGCGTGGGAAGCGAGAACGCTACCGCACGACCACGAGATGCGGGCGAAACTTGTTTGTCCTAGCTATGAGATTTAATAAAGATTCTATCTCCAAACGTTTCTCAGACGGCGGATTTTTTATATACAACCAAGGCCACCGGGGGAAATGGTTCATTGGTCTGTTTGCACTATCAGCGAACACGAAAACTTGTGAATTTTTATTATGCGTGGCTCTGCACACAACGCCCAGTTTACGACTCCACTGTGTAGACACATTTCTTTAGACTGTCGCCCCAGTCCAGACCTCTGCTGGCGTTACGGCAGGTAGTGCAGCATTGTTCTGCTGCAGTCCTGTCTCAATGAGGGGCTGCCCTGTATAGCTGTGGGCCTGTCCAGCAAGGTTTACTGAGGGATGGGTTCGCCGTCAGTTGTTTTCAATTCCCAACGAGCCGTTTCTACGAGCTAAGAATAATGAAAATACCTCATGCTTTTAGTGCACTGCCATGCTCCATCAAAGTCTACTCAGGCCATTAACTTTCTAGAGTCTCGCTCAAGGTGCGTTAGGTTGTAATGAAATCTTTAATAATGATCCGTATGCGAGAAATAGGTGAGAAAGTAACTTGGCTCTCAAACTCTCCCAGAAGTTGGAAACAGCGTGTAAACAAGATTCATCTGAACAAATAACTTTCTTCCATTACTTGGTCAGGTTTTGTGGCTTTGGCACCACGTTTTTCCAGTTACGAGCATGCATCATTTAAGAGTAGTTTTGTAATTCCAGTCGCCCTGCAATTCCCTGCTTATGGACCTCCCTTCATGTTGTTGTGCTGATAGGGTTCGTGAGTGCGGCTTTGAGTTCTGTAGTGACTTCCGTATCTGTTGTCCTCTAATTTTGTGCCTTGGGTGCAACTGTGATTATGTAATGTATAAATCTCGCCAGGCTGAAATTCAAAATATAACTTCTTGGAGGTTCGAGTCCTCCCTGAGGCATGGATGTATATGTTTGTCCTTAGGATAATTTAGGTTAAGTAGTGTGTAAGCTTAGGGACTGATGACCTTAGCAGTTAAGTCCCATAAAATTTCATATACATTTGAACATTTAACTTCTTGGACATATGCACCGTCTGTGTAACCAGTTTAAAGCACTTTGTTTGTTGCCACATGTGTTTCACTTCATTTGTTTGGGAACCATCATCAGTGGCCTGTAATACATATTTTTTCACATACTATAAACGTTTTATGTGGTAGTTATAACATGCTGTTATATTACATTTTGTTGTGTCTTTCTCTAGTTTTTTTAGGTTACAATCAATTTTTGTAGCACAAAGTTCGTAATGTGAACATTCGTTTGGTGTTACCATTTTCATCGCTGTTAACTCATATGTGTGGTCCTGGAGATGTATTCCATACTCAAAATGGCCATTTCTGGCATTCCTTCAACCACATTCGTCACATGTTATGTACCACTTGCACTTTCCGATTTGTGATCAACATATGATTGTTTTTGGTGTATAGTGTTGCCAACTGGTGTCGTGTGCTTGTTTTTCTTTTGCTAGTGTCGTGGTTTGATATTTTTCATTTGTTGTGTGTGTGTGTGTGTGTGTGTGTGTGTGTGTGTGTGTGCGTGTGTGTGTGTGTTTGTCTGTGTGCGTGTGTGTATGTGTTTCCTGTGTGTAATTGTGTAATTGTAATTCTCTTCTGAGAGGGTGATTTTTATGGATATTTGTGTGTGTGTGTGTGTGTATTTTTCTGAGTGTAAATGTTTTTATTTTATTTATTTACTTTTATTATATATAAATATGTTTTTAAGTGTGCGTGTGGGGTTGGGGGAGAGAGAAGGGGGGGAAGGTGATTCATTAATTATTTATCCTGGTTACATTTCGGTTTGTTTTTGTTTTGGTGGCTAGCATCGTCAGAGAGTTGTTGGTTATATGAATTTGGTCGTTAAGTACCTTCTTTTCCGTTGCTACAGCTCTTTGTATGTGAAAGTTCTCTTGCAATATCAGGAGCTTTTTGTTGTGATTAATCACTCTTATAACTGTCATGTCACATTCCATGTTGGATGGTTCATGTCCATGTTTTATCAGGTGTCCATGTTTTCCATCTTTCCAACTCCTTATATGTTCTTTATATCTAGTTTTGAAGTTCATGCTTGTCATCCCAAGACATCCTGATTTACATTCTTTCACTTTAGCTGGTATGTAATTGCTACTCTGCCTCGTGATGACTGGGTGTTGTGAGATGTCCTTAGGTTAGTTAGGTTTAAGTAGTTCTAAGTTCTAGGGGACTGATGACCGTAGATGTTAAGCCCCGCAGTGCTCAGAGCCATTTGAACCATTTTCTGTAATTGCTCCTTGATATTTTTCTGATTTGTCTACTGTTGCAAATGTGATTGTAGCGTGTTTCTTGTTCAGTAAGCTGTGTGTAATCCCTATTTCTTTAGTACATTTCCTATATTGTGTGTTGCTTTGTGTTTGTATGTAGAGTGTACCATTTTCTTCTGTTATTCATATTATGAGTGCTGTAGTGTCTGTGGAGTTTTTTGGAGTTTGTATTCTCCACTTGTATTGATTTTTCTTTAGTTGTGTTTCAATTTCTTGGTTGCGTTTGTGTGCTATTGGGTGTTGTAACCATTGTTTGTGGCCATGAGTTTTACTGTTTGTAATTCTTTTTCATAGCTTTCTTTGCTGAGTGGGATGTTATTTAGTCTGTGTAACATTTGTCGTAGGACCGCTAATTTTTGATTTTGTGTGTGATTGGATGAAGCATGTATACTGTTGTCTGTGGCTATTGGCTTACTCACGACATCAAATATGTGTTTATTGTAGACTCTTTTTATTGTTATATCCAAGAAATGTACTTTCTTTTGTGTTCCTTTTCCCATGGTGAATTGAATATTTTTATGTATTTTGTTTATATCTGTGTGAAGTTTATCAATTTTCTCTGTTGGTTCATCTACCATACAGATTATGTCATCCATATATCTGTACCAGTAAACAATTTTGTGTCCTTTCTTTGTGATGATTGTATCAAAGGTCGTGTTTTCTATGTGGTTGATGAATATGGCCGCCAGTGTTTGTGAAATTGAGGATTTCATTGGAAGCACATCGTTTTGTAAGTAAAATTCCTTTTACAATTGGAAGTAATTTTGAGATGTGATTGCTTTGAGGGCTTTAGTTATTTCATTAATATTGTCTGGAGATAGTTTGTTGTATATCAATAAGTTTTCTTCAGTTAGTTTTATTTCGTCTGCAGTGGGTACTGAGGTGTACATGTTCTCTACGTCAAAAGAGTGATGCTGTTTGTAGGATGTTTGTCTTTTATTTGTGTTATGAGTTCATTTGTGGTTTTCACTGTTCTGCTGTTATTCATTTCATAATGCTGAATTATGATCTTTTTCATCTATTTTGTCACATGGTATGATGGTACATTCATAAATTAATAACAGGCCCCAATAGAATGTGGGTTTGTGGACCTTGGGTTGGCTTCTGAGCATAGGTGCTTTTGGATTCTTCTGTGTGATGTGTTGTTTTTTTATCTGTGAATATGTACCCGACGTCTTTGAGGTTGTTTCTTATGTATGTTTGCAAGCGTGATGTTGGATCAGATGTCTGGTTTGTGATATTGTTAGAGGAGATGACATCTTTAGGTTTTTCTATACATTGGTCTTTATTGATCAGTACTGTGCTGTTCCCTTTATCAGCTCTTTAGACTGTGAAGTTGTTAGCTTGTAGTTTTCCTTTTAATTTCTTAGTCATGTTCTTTTCTGTTTGAAGTTTACTGTTTTGCTCCTTCTTTGAATTGGTGATTATGTTATTTCTTGCTTTACTAGTTCTCGTGTTAGCCCAATATTCATCGTTATTTTCTTTCTTCTCTTCTTCTGCGAGGATGTTTTCTGTTTCTACAATCAGGTTTTCTATGTCGTGGTTATCTATTTTTGTACAGATGTTTTGTTTGAACCCTTTCTCTAATAGATGTGTTTCTTTCTCTGTTAATTCTGTATCTGAGATTTACTAATTTTGGGTAAGATTTGTGGTGGTGGGTGTGTCACACTTTGTCATGCATTTTCTTCCTGGTTATTTTTGTTACTAAGTGTTCTGATTTTTCATTAGTGTTTGTTTTGGGTAAATTGCAGTGCTCTTGCTGTGATGTGTTCAATTTTTTGTATTATGCTGATCATCACTGTTGGGTTAGATTTCTTTTCATAGACGCAAAAAATGAGATGATTCTCTTGGTTGTGGAACATAACATAAAAGCGTTTGAACGTAATATTTGCTATCCTGATCATTTGTCAGGAGATTGTCAAGATAGGTGTATACAATATGGTAAACTAGAAGAGCTAATGTGATTCTTGAGTTTCTCCCGGCGTATTTGATAGTCAAAATATCCACGGGTGTGCTGCCGGTCTACAGTGTCCAACGGGCACAATATTTCGGCGATCATACATGTCGCCATCATCAGGTGAACTGACGGACTGAGCTCCTGTGAACGTGCCGGCACGGAGATACGTACGTTATGGCTGCTCAGAGGGAACTGGGTTCGGTCGCGGCGGCGGCCGATTTAAATACCCTCCGCCCGCGGCGCGCTCCCTCCGCCGTCCGCCCCCCGCGCCATGGTCGCGCGGTGGAACAGATTGCGACGGCGTCTGAGATGACGTCGGAGTGATGGCTCTGTCCGCCGTGGTCGTCACAACTATACGTTTGCTCGATTTACTCTTGATTAACCCGATCGCTGGTTCCCAAGCCTTGCTAAGATTATAGCCACAGTCACGGTTTATGAGGTCGTCATTGGTGCGAATTTCGATGGCCTCTCTAACAACGCTGTCCCAATATCTCGACGTCTGTACCAGAATCCTCGTGCGGTCATATTCCATGGCGTGATTTTCCGACAAACAATGTTCAGCGACCGCCGACTTGCTCGGATACATCAGACGAGTGTGCCTCTGGTGTTCACGGCATCAATCCTCGACGGTACGCATCGTCTGACCAATATACGACTTGCCACATTGACACGGAATCTGGTACACGCCGGCCTTCCTCAAACCGAGGTCATCTTTGGCGCTCCCCACTAGTGCACGAGTTTTATTTGGAGGACAAAACACAGTTCCGACCCGGTGTTTCTTCAGAATGCGAGCGATTTTCCCCGAGAGTGCGCCTGTGTATGGAATAAATGCAGTGCCTACCTCCTCCCTCGTGACTTCATCCATCTCAAGGGGTTGTGCTGCAGTGGTTGGGCGGAGAGCACGTTGAATCTGCCACTCTGAGTACCCATTTTTTCGAAATACAGTTCTCAGATGTTCCAATTCCTGGGGAAGACTCTCTGCGTCAGAGATAGTGCGCGCCCTATGTACTAGAGTTTTAAGTACCCCATTCCTCTGTGAAGGGTGGTGGCAGCTGCCTGCATGCAAATACAGATCAGTGTGCGTAGTCTTCCGATACACCCCATGACCTAGGGTGCCGTCAGCCCTTCTCTTGACCAAGACGTCAAGGAAAGGTAATTTACCCTCCGTTTCAGTCTCCATAGTGAATTTGATGTTGGGGTGTATGGAGTTTAGATGTGTAAGGAAGTCACGGAGTTTATCCATACCATGTGGCCAGATGACGAACGTGTCGTCCACGTAACGGAAAAAGCAAGTAGGTTTCCATACGGATGAGACAGGGCTTCCTCCTCGAAGTTCTCCATGTACAAATTCGCTACCACCGGTGAGAGTGGGCTACCCATGGCGACTCCCTCCGTTTGTTCGTAATATTCTCCATTAAAAAGAAAATACGTGGAAGTCAAGACATGCCTAAAAAGTTCAGTGGTCTTCTCGTCAAACTTCTGACTAATCAATTCTAGTGACTCTCGCAGGGGTACCCTCGTAAACAAGGAAACGACGTCAAAACTCACCATGATATCTGACTCATCCAACCTGAAGCTGTCAAGGCGTTGACCCTACAAAGAAGGTGGAGAACAAGACAAGGGCGCTTCTCAAGGACGCAGATTTACCGGAGGGTGACGCTAAGAAATTGTTACCCCAAGGTCCGGTACCGCCGAGACTATATGGACTCCCGAAGGTTCACAAAGAGGGGATACCATTACGCCCCATTGTCAGAAACATCAGGGCACCTACATATTTGTTGGCCAAATACCTGACGGGAAGTAGTTCTAAGTTCTAGGCGACTGATGACCTCAGAAGTTAAGACGCATAGTGCTCAGAGCCATTTGAACCATTTTTGATGACATAAAAAGTAGACAAAGAACTAAACGCACAGTATATAAACTTTTCACTTATTTCGGAAATTTTCACTTCGGCTACTACTTACTAGAGAATCAAATGGATAGCGTATAGGAATACACTAATAACAAAAACTTTATTGAAATAATCACGTAACTTACAGTATATCACAACGTAAACAAATCCTAGTCCAAAATTTGCGCCTATGAAATGTTTCTTTTTTCAGAATATAGGCAAAAAATGTGAAATCATCAATTGATAGCTTACAATTGGTACTAATTTACTTAATTATTATGTAAGATTGGCTTAATTAACTGTCATTACTCAATTAAACACTTATCTTTACGAGAGCTGTGAATGTGCACGACTCGTCAACCAAAATCCTTGCTCATAAGTTGTACATTCTATAACATCCTATTAAGTACGAATTTATTAGTATAAAACGATTTGATTTCATTTTTTAACTACGTCTTCTGCAAATGAGTCGTTATTTGTGCTGCTAAAGAGTTATTTCTAAGTCGGAGTTACATTATTTATTTTACAGTTCTCATTGAATTTAATGTGTTGGATGGTCTTGTGGAGTTTGAGATGGAAATTCTTGAATCTGTTGTATAGCTTGACGGGAAATGCCTGAATGGCTGTGTTATCTGCATTTTTTCTGTTTTCTTTCTTTCCGTTAGTTGCTTTAAATTCTTCGAGGTATGCACCGTCTATGCAACCAATTAAAGGCAGTTTGTTTGTTGCCATACGCTTGTCGCTTCGTTTATTTGGGAAGCATCACCTGTGGCCTGTAATGCATGTTTCCGTTTCTTACATACAATAAACGTATTATGTGGTTCATACACTATGCTGCTATATTATATTTTCTCGTGTCTTAATCTTGTTTTTTAGGCTAAAATAAACTTCTATGGCACAAAGTTCGTTATGTGAACATTCGATTTTCAATGCTGTTAACTCATGTGTGTGGTCCTCGAAATGTATTCTTGCCAAAATCATAAAGAACCAAGGTAGTGATAAAAAAAATTCACAACATAGCAAAACAGTAACGGATAAGCCTCTTGATATGCAGAACGTATCTCCATGGTAAATGTTGCCCGTTTTTACTCTAAAGCTGCTGACTAACCTGTTACGATGGAGGAATTTATGTATATCCGTGTACTTAAGGTGCCATTCGTAATACAAGATGAAAATACTGTTTCCTGAGTCCAATAAGGCACACATGGCTTCATGGTTAATACCATGTGGAGAAATGGAAGAGACCGCTTAGAGTCCGCTCTCAATTTATTGCATCCTTTCATCAGCTACGCCCCCTTCCTCAGTGTCGGACTGTGTTCCTGTGGCGTCAGCTGTTCTGGAATCTCTCATGCAGGACTGCGAAATCGTGAAAAAAAGCCTGGATTTACATCAGTTTCTATTGAGTCGAGTCGCACTTTTCTCGTGTCTATAAACACAGCGCGTTTTAAGAGCGGACCCGTCATCTTGATTACTGGTGTCACGTTTGTCATCATCGAAGCGAATGTCCTTTATACTTGCAGCGACGAAGAACAGTAAAGGAACCGGATTTATCGGTAGACAATGAGCGTGAACAATCTTCGTGTCGCATTCCCTTCAAAATGTAACTGACAGATTTTGCTTCAGAGATGTTCGAGCACTAGGCTGATATGGCGATTCTAGCTTGTCTGATATATTCGAAAAATGTCTAATCACGAGCCTGTACCTGGGATACAGGCTGGTTTACAAGCACGCCTTTAATCGTATTGGGTCATTTCTCCTGAACTACCTTTTCAAAATCTTTGATGCAAACGCGAGAACTTTGCCACAACTCTATTCAACTACCTTAAGTTGATGGTTATACATAAAGAATAACTGAGTGAGAAATTAAAAGTATACCTGCATGGTGTTCCAGGGAAACGGAGAACCACATAGAGTTTAACAATTTCTTGGCCCGTTTTAATAGATAAAACTACCAGTGCCTTGAGTCATGGGCAAATTAGGGTTGTGTAATTTATTGTATTGTTCACACATCGCTATACCACCACCATTCAAAAACTGGACAGTTGACCATTGATTTAAAATCCCCACCAAGTGCAGTTTCACCCTTACTATACAACGATATACTGTACCAGTCTTGTACATTAAGGCCGAATTACAACTGCATGACCTTATTTTCTAATTCATCAATTGCCGGCATTTGTTCCGGACTTGTATTTACTATTTTCAAGACCTTGACTCGATTACAGAAATGTTTAATCTTAACTGAAACCCGGTAAAATTGAGCCTCAGAAGGGATACTTGACTCTAAGAGCTCAATGAGTGACTGTCGCCACCTCCTCGATCGACGGCTTCAAACCTTCAATCAACCAACAAGGAAGACTGGAAGCACGTAAAGTTTTAGAACTGTATGGCAGACCTCAGCTTTTCAAACTGTTCAAATCACAAAATTACAGCAACGTAGCATGAACCTTTGTTGCTCATTGTCCCTATTGCATTACCAAGCAGGGTCCCTTCCTTTTCCGGAATGAACCCGAGTGTCGTTGAAATTCAAACGCCAGCATCATTCGATTTCACTGCTTTAATTTCAAAGTTCAGTTACGGTATTCATAACTGGCTACAATATTTAGATTACACAGTCACACATTAAGAGTGCGAGTTTTGTTACCGTATTTTAGCTTACCTGTGGCTGCAGCTCAGCTTGGTACGTACTATATGTTACTATTGTTAATTGTTCAGAATCATTTAATTCAAGTTCAAAGCAAAATCTCTTTTTTCTAAATTGCGTAGATTGAAGTAGCTTTTGAAATGATTGTTGAGGTAGTCCAAGACTAACCGTATTTTACTGAATTTCGATGTGCTTCAGAAAGAAAGCTCTCTATTAACTTCAGTCACTAAATTAACTTTCGATTTTCCGGTTTTATTAATTCCTTTGCTAAATTAAGTCAGAGTGTAGCGAAATTTATTACTTCTGACAAACTTTCAGTTTTCACACAACACGTGTCAACCTTCAGTTGCCACGCTTCTAGTGCTAATTATATGTGTAATAACATTTCTTTTTCAGTTACTATAGTAATTGTCCTTAGGACTGGTGACCGTAATTTCCCCCAAATCTCAAATATCTAAATACCGCTAGTTAATTGTTAACGTAACGGCCACACATTTACTTTCTTTATTAATTTTACCCCTTTTCAAAATTAATTTCCACCAGTTTCATTTGCAATTTTCCTTTCACTTAGATGTAACCCTTTCCTCCCTCTTTACCGACAAATTGACTTCGGTGACGATTGCTTTTCCCAAATTTCCATTAGGTACACGCGGTTTAATTTTTCACTGTCATTAAGGTCGATAAGTGAGGGGGAGGTTGTGAGCAAGGAGCTGCGAATCTGCTGGTAACAACTCATTTTCTCAAAAATCAATATAAAATATAGATAAATAATCAAGAAATATTTGTGTTCCACTCAAACATAAAAGGAAATTACAAAACATGTGTTAATTCGACCAAGTTACAATAAGCAGCTAAGCCCTGTCACCAACAGTCTTTATGTGCCCACTGCGCAGTAAGATGATTCACTTTTACAGGTTCTTCAGGGCGTTGAAATGGCAGATACAACATTCGAAAAGCTGTCATAAAATTTGGGAACAGATGAAACATACACAATTATGAATACAGGTAATTCCGGGTTGAGAGACAGAGCAAGCTTAATGGAGATTATAAGAAAAGCTTCCAAAATTCTGAATAAAAATGTCCCTAAAAGCTGATGCTACGAAATCAAAGAACTGTTACAATCATAGGCGTCGGATTTGAATAGATTACTTGAATTAAGTATTACAGATGACGCACTTGCCACTGCCAACCGAAAACTACGTTTACAATAGTTCATAAGCCGCGGTGGTCACCTCAAATGTGGCGGAAGGTGGAAAAATCCAACCTGTGTGTCTCAATGTTGACAGAGGACACGCAAGAATATCAGACTTCAGATACTGCATAAAATGAACATGACTATGTGCCCATGGAAGCATTTGAATACGATAGCTACGAGGTTTGCAGCTATTAAGACTCGAAGCCACTAAGCGAAATACTCTCACTGACAGCGAAACTGCACACATAACGCAGGCGGGGAATATCGCGGGATATGATAAAGGCGTTGCTAGGTTACAAAATGCAAGAGACGAGGGGCGTTCAGGCAACACATTTTTTTCTGAAAGCCGATCGATTTTACTCAGGATTCCAATACACCAAATTATTCCCAACTCTTTCAGCTACAAATCACTGTTTTTCAACGTAGTATCGATTGAATAGGACAGTCTTACGCGACCTTACTTGGGCGGCCTGTATGCTCTCTTGGTACCTCTCTACTGGTCGCCTTCGGAGCCAATGTCTTGCTGCATCAGTAATCTCCCAGTCATTCACGTACTGTTTCCCATCGAGTGCCTCACTCATTGTGCCAGACAGATGGACTGGAGGATGGATGAGGAAGAACAGCACAATGACGTTTTGTGACATTGTAAGCGTATTGTCATATCGCTGGCTTAGTTGTGCAGTATCTTTGCGGGCAGCCGCGTCTGTAGTGAGTCGAGCACGGGACACGAAACTGTTATGTTGTGTAGTGTGTAGCTCTGCATGTTGAAGCATTGTTAGTATTCAGGTTGAAGTGTTGCTACAAGTGCTATTATAGTAAAGTGATGACATATGGAAATGGTTCAGAGGAAAGTGCGTCAAGAAGTAATTGAAAATGAGCAGTGGTGTTAATAACGTATTTATGTATCGTCTCGTTGCGTGTCGGATGGCATCGATCATCCGCGCTGTGTTCGGTCTCCAAGAATGAACAAATGTGAATCAGTAATACTATTTATCACAAAAGAGTGCAATCAAGTGCCAGTGATTTGTAGCGAGCGTGAGAACGTGCGTTCGATCATCGCGTTCCGCATCATCAACAATCAGCCGCGCCGCGACGGTTACGCGCACGCTCGTACAAGTGAGAACTGAGAACTGAAAAATTAACTTTACAAACAGTGTTATATCATTACTAGTGACAAGGAGGACTATTACCAGGTATCTGTATGTGTGACGAGCGTAACAACTTTCGTTCGATCATTCGGCATCCGCATCATCAACAATCACCCGCGTCGTGTCGGTTACGCGTACGCTCGTCCGAATTGTCTTTTGGACTGTTAATCATCAGGATTGTTAATTGGGATAAACATTTACGATTTAGAGTGTAGACAGTGCAACCTGTGGTTTCCATATCGTCTCAGAATATACAGGGTGTTACAAAAAGGTACGGCCAAACTTTCAGGAAACATTCCTCACACACAAATAAAGAAAAGATGTTATGTGGACATGTGTCCGGAAACGCTTAATTTCTATCTTAGAGCTCATTTTAGTTTCGTCGTCCACCTACGTTCAATGGAGCACGTTATCATGATTTCATACGGGATACTCTACCTGTGCTGCTAGAACATGTGCCTTTACAAGTACGACACAACATGTGGTTCATGCACGATGGAGCTCCTGCACTTTTCAGTCGCAGTGTTCTTACGCTTCTCAACAACAGATTCGGTGACCGATGGATTGGTAGAGGCGGACCAATTCCATGGCCTCCACGCTCTCCTGACCTCAACCCTCTTCACTTTCATTTATGGGGGCATTTGAAAGCTCTTTCCTTACGCAACCCCGGTACCAAATGTAGAGACTCTTCGTGCTCGTACTGTGGCCGGCTGTGATACAATACGCCATTCTCCAGGGTTGCATCAGCGCATCAGGGATTCCATGCGACGGAGGGTGGATGCATGTATCCTCGCTAACGGAGGACATTTTCAACATTTCCTGTAACAAAGTGTTTCAAGTCACGCTGGTACGTTCTGTTGCTGTGTGTTTCCATTCCATGATTAATGTGATTTGAAGAGAAGTAATAAAATGAGCTCTAACATGGAAAGTAAGCGTTTCCGGACACATGTCCACATAACATACACTCCTGGAAATTGAAATAAGAACACCGTGAATTCATTGTCCCAGGAAGTGGAAACTTTATTGACACATTCCTGGGGTCAGATACATCACATGATCACACTGACAGAACCACAGGCACATAGACACAGGCAACAGAGCATGCACAATGTCGGCACTAGTACAGTGTATATCCACCTTTCGCAGCAATGCAGGCTGCTATTCTCCCACGGAGACGATCGTAGAGATTCTGGATGTAGTCCTGTGGAACGCCTTGCCATGCCATTTCCACCTGGCGCCTCAGTTGGACCAGCGTTCGTGCTGGACGTGCAGACCGCGTGAGACGACGCTTCATCCAGTCCCAAACATGCTCAATGGGGGACAGATCCGGAGATCTTGCTGGCCAGGGTAGTTGACTTACACCTTCTAAAGCACGTTGGGTGGCACGGGATACATGCGGACGTGCATTGTCCTGTTGGAACAGCAAGTTCCCTTGCCGGTTTAGGAATGGTAGAACGATGGGTTCGATGACGGTTTGGATGTACCGTGCACTATTCAGTGTCCTCTCGACAATCACCAGTGGTGTACGGCCAGTGTAGGAGATCGCTCCCCACACCATGGTGCCGGGTGTTGGCCCTGTGTGCCTCGGTCGTATGCAGTCCTGATTGTGGCGCTCACCTGCAAGGCGCCAACACGCATACGACCATCATTGGCACCAAGGCAGAAGCGACTCTCATCGCTGAAGACGACGCGTCTCCATTCGTCCCTCCATTCACGCCTGGAGGCGGGCTGCACGATGTTGGGGCGTGAGCGGCAGACGGCCTAACGGTGTGCGGGACCGTAGCCCAGCTTCATGGAGACGGTTGCGAATGGTCCTCGCCGATACCCCAGGAGCAACAGTGTACCTAATTTGCTGGGAAGTGGCGGTGCGGTCCCCTACGGCACTGCGTAGGATCCTACGGTCTTGGCGTGCATCCGTGCGTCGCTGCGGTCCGGTCCCAGGTCGACGGGCACGTGCACCTTCCGCCGACCACTGGCGACAACATCGATGTACTGTGGAGAACTCACGCCCCACGTGTTGAGCAATTCGGTGGTACGTCCACCCGGCCTCCCGCATGCCCACTATACGCCCTCGCTCAAAGTCCGTCAACTGCACATACGGTTCACGTCCACGCTGTCGCGGCATGCTACCAGTGTTAAAGACTGCGATGGAGCTCCGTATGCCACGGCAAACTGGCTGACACTGACGGCGGCGGTGCACAAATGCTGCGCAGCTAGCGCCATTCGACGGCCAACACCGCGGTTCCGGGTGTGTCCGCTGTGCCGTGCGTGTGATCATTGCTTGTACAGCCCTCTCGCAGTGTCCGGAGCAAGTATGGTGGGTCTGACACACCGGTGTCAATGTGTTCTTTTTTCCATTTCCAGGAGTGTATTTTCTTTCTTTGTTTGTGAGGAATGTTTCCTGAAAGTTTGGCCGTACCTTTTTGTAACACCCTGTAGATGTCCATACCAGACATAGGACAGTGTTGTGTTTAAACGTTGAGTGGCTCCCCTAAACCTGCTTGCATTTTTTCGATAGATAATTTCAATCAAGCCAACAGCCAACTGTGGAGCAGAACAGTACGACCGCCGCGGGATTATCAGGTACGTGGTGTGGACAGGGCGCACGGTCACGCAACGAGAAGTCAGTATAAGGAATTCCCCCTCCCCCCCCCCTCCCCCACCCATTCGTACTCCCGGGCGTGTTACAACATGTTCGGCAAAAAATTGTCACTATCAGCTCAGTGGCGCGCCAACAATTCCACACAGATGGCCGTTCGTTGGTCTTCATCGTCTTCTTTTAGGCGGCAGGATGCCAACGGGCCCACGCCTTTGAGCACTACCAGTAGAGACGCCCCGCTGTGCAGCGAGGTGTCTGATTGTGATCCGTCAGTCACCTCGAACGAGGGTGTCCGCACGCTCCGACACTGCAGTAGCAACAGCTGTGTGCGGCTGCTCTGCACGCGGCAGGTCGGACAGGCTTGCGCGACATTTCTGCGCTGATGACAGACGCCTCGCCCAACGACTCACCGTGCTTTTGTTCGCTGTCTAGTCTCCGTAGACTTTCTGCAAGAGTCTATGAATATCTGCGATGCTGTCGCTTTCCGCCAAAAGAAACTCAATGACACCTTTCAGCTTGGAATGAACCTCCACTGCAGGCCCCATTTTCAAGGCTACGCATAGCGCCGCCACCAATCGAAACTTGATGAAACTGTAGCGGCTGAAGCGGGGATACTCCACGATATCCCACAACGAAACTCCGTATTCTTTCACCCGAAATCGCCCGAGAAAGAAATATGTTGCTTTAGATTATTGAACATCCGTCGTACAACGGAGTGAAAAAGCACTCCGTCTTCAGGCCACGAGTGACCTGCCGGGACCATCCGACCACCGTGTCATCCTCAGTGGAGGATGCGGATAGGAGGGGCGTGGGGTCAGCACACCGCTATCCCGGTCGTTATGATGGTATGCTTGACCGAAGCCGCTACTATTCAGTCGAGTAGCTCCTCAATTGTCACCACGAGGCTGAGTGCACCCCGAAAATGGCAACAGCGCATGGCGGCCTGGATGGTCACCTATCCAAGTGCCGACCACGCCCGACAGCGCTTAACTATGGTGACCTCACGGAAACCGGTGTATCCACTGCGGCAAGGCTGTTGCCACAAAGGAGTGAAGACTATAGATAAAAGGTTCCCGTGCTAATAAACGACCCATCATATCTGTAGTGGAAAGCTGCTCCTGGAAATAGTTTCTTCATGTAAAACTTTGTGATGAAATATTCTTACTAATTGAGATTATCGTTATAAATAATCTAGTTGCATTTTTTACTAAAATTAATGTCTGATTTGGACTGGCGACTGTAATATTACCTTGTTACAGACTCGTGACAACTGCTTTCTGTGACATAACAGAAAAGCTTCATAACCCGCTTTTTTTTTTTTTTTTTTTTTTTTTTTACTGAGTGTGATGTCTTTTATAGCTTATAAGTGTTCATATGGTTCAAATGGCTCTGAGCATTATGGGACTGACCATCTGAGGTCATCAGTCCCCTAGAACTTAGAACTACTTAAACCTAACTAACCTAAGGGCATCACACACATCCATGCCCGAGGCAGGATTCGAACCTGCGACCGTAGCAGCAGCGCGGTTCCGGACTGAAGCGCCTAGAACAGCTCGGCCAGAGCGGCAGGCATTATAAGCGTGATTCCGATTACATAAAAAACCATTAGTAACACTATCACGGTCAAAATGTTGTAAAGTAACAGCATGTGTCTTACGCAGTGAGGTTGTGTTATAATCAGCCATGCTCCTCTCCGTGTGTTTATGCGCAATACGCTACTTGTATTTACCTTGAACGCCGATTGATACCATGGAGGTCTTCTAGGAATTCTTTATAGTCTTCTGGCACTCATACCTGAGAATGAGCTTCCAGATTATCCGGGTTCCATCCTGTTTTTATTGCTCTATTTCATACCGCGGTGACAAATTTGTGAAACATTAAAAACCGTCGATTTTTGGACTTGGGTATGTTGTCGCTCTGTGATGTCAAGTGTCATGTGGCGTACTGAAATTGCTGTTGCGCGTATACTGTGAAGGATAAAAGCGTGTTGGCAACATTTAAAGCAATCGTTGACGGTCATGGCTTGGTGACTTCCATCTTCGGCTTCGCTCGTCTAGAGTACCGTACGGTACAGAACATCGGCCGTGGTCGTCGCGTCGACATTCGTATTAGCTCTTCTGGCCGTAGGCAACGTTTCGAACATATAGATAGCGGTAAATGAAAATTAAGAGAAAATTACGTGAACGAATTTCCATTTTTGCGAGAAGAAAGAACTGTATATGAGGCAGAATGCTCAATGTTCAGGTACCTCCCAGACATAAATAAATATAATTGTGTGTAAGAAAAAAAATTTCTACAGAGCCTGCAGCTGTGCACCTTGGGTGACCGGTATTTCATATATACACTCCTGGAAATGGAAAAAAGAACACATTGACACCGGTGTGTCAGACCCACCATACTTGCTCCGGACACTGCGAGAGGGCTGTACAAGCAATGATCACGCGCACGGCACAGCGGACACACCAGGAACCGCGGTGTTGGCCGTCGAATGGCGCTAGCTGCGCAGCATTTGTGCACCGCCGCCGTCAGTGCCAGCCAGTTTGCCGTGGCATACGGAGCTCCATCGCAGTCTTTAACACTGGTAGCATGCCGTGACAGCGTGGACGTGAACCGTATGTGCAGTTGACGGACTTTGAGCGAGGGCGTATAGTGGGCATGCGAGAGGCCGGGTGGACGTACCGCCGAATTGCTCAACACGTTGGGCGTGAGGTCTCCACAGTACATCGATGTTGTCGCCAGTGGTCGGCGGAAGGTGCACGTGCCCGTCGACCTGGGACCGGACCGCAGCGACGCACGGATGCACGCCAAGACCGTAGGATCCTACGCAGTGCCGTAGGGGACCGCACCGCCACTTCCCAGCAAATTAGGGACACTGTTGCTCCTGGGGTATCGGCGAGGACCATTCGCAACCGTCTCCATGAAGCTGGGCTACGGTCCCGCACACCGTTAGGCCGTCTGCCGCTCACGCCCCAACATCGTGCAGCCCGCCTCCAGGCGTGAATGGAGGGACGAATGGAGACGCGTCGTCTTCAGCGATGAGAGTCGCTTCTGCCTTGGTGCCAATGATGGTCGTATGCGTGTTTGGCGCCTTGCAGGTGAGCGCCACAATCAGGACTGCATACGACCGAGGCACACAGGGCCAACACCCGGCATCATGGTGTGGGGAGCGATCTCCTACACTGGCCGTACACCACTGGTGATTGTCGAGAGGACACTGAATAGTGCACGGTACATCCAAACCGTCATCGAACCCATCGTTCTACCATTCCTAAACCGGCAAGGGAACTTGCTGTTCCAACAGGACAATGCACGTCCGCATGTATCCCGTGCCACCCAACGTGCTTTAGAAGGTGTAAGTCAACTACCCTGGCCAGCAAGATCTCCGGATCTGTCCCCCATTGAGCATGTTTGGGACTGGATGAAGCGTCGTCTCACGCGGTCTGCACGTCCAGCACGAACGCTGGTCCAACTGAGGCGCCAGGTGGAAATGGCATGGCAAGCCGTTCCACAGGACTACATCCAGAATCTCTACGATCGTCTCCATGGGAGAATAGCAGCCTGCATTGCTGCGAAAGGTGGATATACACTGTACTAGTGCCGACATTGTGCATGCTCTGTTGCCTGTGTCTATGCGCCTGTGGTTCTGTCAGTGTGATCATGTGATGTATCTGACCCCAGGAATGTGTCAATAAAGTTTCCCCTTCCTGAGACAATGAATTCACGGTATTCTTATTTCAATTTCCAGGAGTGTAGCTCATTACTATCCTCATTATAAGTTGATTTGCTTCTAGATATTTATTCTCTACATCACACGGTGCGAGAGCAGATATTATGGGTCATATTAATAAGACAAGGATAAAAACGTAATGAAGCACAAGACAGATCGCGAAGAATCGGTGAGTTCTTTCCGCAGACTTGCAGCGAAATTGATGTAAGATAGCAGCAGACAGGCAGCATGCGCATTTCGTGCCATAAAACACCGTAAGAGTTTTAACTCGATGGATGGAACCGTCAGGTTGGCTGGAATGGCTTTCGAAATTCTGCAATACTGGTTTTCAATTCCTGTTCACAATGTAGCTGTGGAAAGGATATTTTCATTGTAAAATAAACACTGGACTGATAAAAAAACAGACAATGTGTACGGTGTGTAAATGATTTGTTGATCGTCAGTTATAACTAGAAAGGTGTCACTTGTTCTCACTACTAGGATAACATCAGTGTTACTTAAGATGGTTCGAGGAAGTGAGAAATATACACTACTGGCCATTACAATTGCTACACCACGAAGATGACGTGCTACCGACGCGAAATTTAACCAACAGGAAGAAGATGCTGTGATATGCAAGGGATTAGCTTTTCAGAGCATTCACACAAGGTTCGCGCGGGTAGCGACACCTACAACGTGCTGACATGAGAAAAGTTTCTAACCGGTTTCTCATACACAAACAGCAGCTGACCGGCGTTGCCTGGTGAAACCTTGTTGTGATGCCTCGTGTAAGGAGGAGAAATGCGTAACATCACATTTCCGACTTTTATAAAGGTCCGATTGTAGCCTATCGCGATTGAGGTTTATCGTATCGCGACATTGCTGCTCGCGTTGGCCGAGATCCAATGACTGTTAGCAGAATATGGACTCCTTGGGTTCAGGAGGGTAATACGGAACGCCGTGCTGGATCCCAACGGCATCGTATCACTAGCAGTCGAGATGACAGGCATCTTATTCACATGGCTGTAACGGATCGTGCAGCCACGTCTCGAACCCTGAGTCAAAATATGGGGACGTTTGCAAGATAACCACCATCTACACTAACAGTTCGACGACGTTTGGAGCAGCATGGACTATCAGCTCGGAGACCATGGCTTCGGTTACCTTTGACGCTGCATCACAGACAGGAGCGACTGCGATGGTGTACTCAACGACGAACCTGGGTGCTCGAATGGCAAAACGTCATTTTTTCGGGTGAATCCAGGTTCTGTTTACAGCATCATGTTGGTCGCATCCGTGTTTAGCAACATCGCGGTGAATGCACATTGGAAGCGTGTATTCGTCATCGCCATACTGGCGTATCACCCGGCGTGATGGTATGGGGTGCCACTGGTTACACATCTCGGTCACGTCTTGTTCGCACTGACGGCATTTTGAACAGTGGACGTTAAATTTCCGATGTGTTACGACCCGTGGCTCTATCCTTCATTCGATCCCTGCGAAACCCTACATTTCAGCAGGATAGTGCACGACCGCATGTTGCAGGTCGTGTACGGGCCTTTCTGGATACAGAAAATGTTCGACTGCTGCCCTGGCCAGCATATTCTCCAGATCTGCCACCATTTGAAAACGTCTGGTCAATGGTGGCTGAACAACTGGCTCGCCACAATACGCCAGTCACTACTCTTGATGAACTGTGGTATCGTGTTGAAGCTGCACGGGCAGCTGTACCTATCCACACCATCCAAGCTCTGCTTGGCTCGATGCCCAGGCGTATCAAGGCCGTTATTACGGCCAAAGGTGGTTGTTCTGGGTACTGATTTCTCAGGATGTATGCACCCAAATTGCGTGAAAATGTAGTCGCATGTCAGTTGTAGTGTAATATATTAGTCCAATGAATACCTGTTTATCATTTGCATTTCTTCTTGGTGTAGCAATTTTAATGGCCAGTAGTGTAGAAAGTTCTCACTTGCTCTCACTACTGGGAAAACATCAGAGTTTCTTAAGAAGGTTCGAGGAAGTGAGAAATAAATTTTTGTAAAGGAGTAAACCATTGTGATTCACATAAAGACTGTTTGTAAGATTCTCCTGTTTTTTTCTATTTTCTTTTTTTATTTGGAAACATGATAACGGTGTTTGTAATTGTTTTCTTCGACTAACTCGATACTCGGCTTTTGATTCACTGAGCTAATTTCATTCGGTGCACAGCTTGTATTAGAGGACTGGTACGTTTTAGCCTCTAGAGACGTCCCCGTTATTAAATAAACTTCCTCGGAAGCAAAGCAGAGCGACTTCATGGAGAGCAGCAATCGAGGCCAGCCGGCCATCTACTCAGACCGGCAGCCGCCAGCGACGGACTGCTGCCGCCACACCCCCACACAGCTGCCGCCGCAGCTGCGCCCGGGGCCCTCAGCCCAGACAGCACGAGACCAGCGATGCGCCGGCAGCTGCGACGCGCCGCCTGATGGAGCTGCCTCCACGTCTCCGTCTCGTTTACCAGCGCAGCCAGATAATGCCCGACTCCGTGCAGCAGGCGCACAGCCTGCGACGAAGCCGCTGCATCCGCTCTCTGCTAATATAGGGAACTCTGTGACTCTCGTGAGTTACTGATTAAAACAGCACGCAATACCAGGCGGGACATTCTCGAGCTCTCTCTCTCTATCTCTCTCTCCTGTGTTAATAAACTACTGGCCATTAAAATTGCTACACCAAGAAGAAATGCAGATGATAAACGCGTATTCATCGGACAAATACTAGTATATTATGCTACAACTGACATGAGATTACATTTTCACGCAATATGGGTGCATACATCCTGAGAAATCAGTACCCAGAACAACCACCTCTGACCGCAATAACTGCCTTGATACGCCTGGGCATTGAGTGAAACAGAGCTTGGGTGGCGTGTACAGGTACAGCTGCCCATGCAGCTTCAACACGATACCACAGGTCATCAAGAGTAGTGACTGGCGTACTGAGACGAGCCAGTTGCTCAGCCACCATTGACCAGACGTTTTCAATTGGTGAGAGATCTACATCTACATCTACATCTACATGATTACTCTGCAATTCACATTTAAGTGCTTGGCAGAGGGTTCATCGAACCACAATCATACTATCTCCCCACCATTCCACTCCCGAACAGCGCGCGGGAAGAACGAACACCTAAACCTTCCTGTTCGAGTTCTGATTTGTCTTATTTTATTTTGATGATCATTCCTACCTATGTAGGTTGGGCTCAACAAAATATTTTCGCATTCGGAAGAGAAAGTTGGTGACTGAAATTTCGTAAATATATTTCGCCGCGACGAAAAACGTCTTTGCTTTAATGACTTCCACCCCAACCCCCCTATCATATCTGCCACACTCTCTCCCCTATTACTTGATAATACAAAACGAGCTGCTCTTTTTTTGCACCCTTTCGATGTCCTCGGTCAATCCCACCTGGTGAGGATCCCACACCGCGCAGCAATATTCTAACAGAGGACGAACGAGTGTAGTGTAAGCTGTCTCTTTAGTGGACTTGTTGCATCTTCTAAGGGTCCTGCCAATTGTGGCGAAAGAAATAAAAAAACATTTCGTTTTTATTGTGTTTTTTAACATTAGAATTTTTGAAAGGCTTTTTTACGGATTGTATTGACCGGGTTGAATGCGGACAAATACAGTGCTGCGTGCAATATGCCTGTAATATAATTTACCATTCGGATTAATTACATTTTGAATTCTACGTCATTGTTGATTTAATCGGGGTTCTCACCTTAGACGTAGAATTAGTCCTTCTGCCACAATATTAATTCATCAGTCGCCATCGAAGCTCATCTCTTTGTTGACCGTGTGTATCTTCCTAAGTCGGCATCGGTTCACTTCACGAAGACGGTGGAAACCAAGGAATACAATGCTACGTTGCTTTAAATAATTTTTGTAACACTTCGATACTTCTCACTATTTTTTTATTCACAAGACAATAAAACTTGCTCAGCTCGTCGCACAAACCATAATTACTAACAATATGTCTGCCTTTCCGCAGACACCAAAAATTACGTCCATCCTCCACGAGGCAACAATCGAAAGTGTCCCTTAGCTCCTTCTTGGAGTATGAAACAAAAGAGAATCCAATGTGAACATTACAAAGATTATAACCTACATGCCTCTCAATTTAATCTTTGGCGCAGCCTTTAAGATATAGTATGTCTCTGTGTCGGAATGTGTCATAACAACTGCCCCCCTGCTGTATACTGTCGCTAGAAAATTTTATTTGGTTGACAGGATACAGTAGTCGACCTTGCAATTGATAGGTTTGGGGGTCTTTTATTTTCAAACTTCATTTCTATTGTCTCATTTTCACGGCACTGTGAATTCTTTGGTATTACTGAGTGTGTGTCAGTTTTTGGTATACTTATGCTAATATTTACAAACCTTAATCCTAATATACAAAGTTTTGGTCAATACTGAGAAAACGACATCATGTGGTAAAGTTTGTACAATAAAATATACGATGAATACAACGTTTTTTACAAATGTTCCCTTCCTCGTCAGAGGTGAAAATTAAGTCCTTGTATTGCTTTCTGTATTTATTCTGGGGCGACGAGCTTTGTTCGCTAGACCCAGTGTTGAATATGGGCGGGTGATACTCGTGCCTGATTGTTTGGTCGTCCGTTAGCTGGCGACGTTGGTTGAATGCACGCGCCAGTGCACTGAATATACACCGACGTGCGGGTACCGTCGAGACTTCCGAACCTCATCATGCGTGTGCTTTTTGTGGTTCCTTCCAGTACTTAGACTGGATACGACGAGGTACATTGGAATATGTGCCCCGCAGAACACACCACACTATGTGCGAGGCGGAGGACGATCCCGTCGATGCAACTCCAGGTTAGAAGCGTACCATGTCAAACTTGTTTGGCATTGTCCTTTCCTATTGTGACGCCATCGGTCGTTTGACGATACAAGCTTCAATTTTCGATGTCACTTGTTTAGGCTCGCTGACACTTGCAACGTAGCACTACTTTGCACAATTTTAATTTCTACACACACCACTGTAACCGCGCGTATTGCGATCGAAACTTCCTTTTCACTACACTTTTTTTTCCGCATTAACCCCTTTTACCTATTGTACTGAGATTCATTCCCTCTCAATACTTCTGGTCAATGTACATAATTTGTAAGTCACGGGACTTGGCATGAAATACAAAATACATCACATACAATGGAATAACATATAATACATACAATACATTGTTTACATTAACTACAGGAAAAAACTATCGACTAAAATTGAAAAAATTTTTGACCACTCATAGTGGCTTCTTCGTCTTGGATTTTACTGACACACACACTCGCCTTTTTCCATTAATCTGTTAGAAGGAACAAGTCCTTTGTTTTCTTGAACTCGAGTATAAGTTAAGGTTTACCTCCGTTACGTATTCTTCATACGCAACGACATGCATCAGCATGCAGAGAATACACCTGTAGCCGCTCCACTGAAGCTTGGGAAGGGAATTTTCTACCATCTACTTAGAGTAGTGGCAACGACTACGTGTATGCTACGGTTTTTTGCGTATAAAATCTGAAAATGCACGAAATAATCATTTATATGCAGGATAACCCTAATATGTGCAGTGTTTTGGGCGTAAGCACATTCTGGTGTGGTTGTAAATCATTAACCCTAATAAAACTTCCTACCTTAACATGGACATATAAACATAAAATTTTGAAGTTCAGGGTGTAGCTACTATTAATATGTACAGTGTTTCATAATAGCGGCACGCCCTTGTGTGCGTGTATCATCTTCAATTAAAGTGCGCTTATAGGCGTCTTGTGTTATCATGGGAGAAAAAATACAGACATTTTAATGCATCGGTTGTCATGAAAATCTATGTACACGAATAATCAGACTTTCATAGCTTCAGTGCAGCATGAAATTCTTTATGACGTTTTTGTTCATAATTCATTTTATAGACGATTCGTTTGCTTACAGGTCGTCGATCACACTACTTACCTGTTTCTCGTATAGCGGCGATATCATTTTCAATCTTTGTGACTGTAAATTGTTATATGTGTGAAAGATATAATTTTGACATGATTTATCATTTCATATTTCAAGTGTGTAAAGTAATTCATACCTTCCTTCTGCATACATGAGTGAAGAATCGCTAATGTTGCACTGGGTATCAGGTTTATCGTATTTTCTCGTAAACTCGTAGAGTCTTACGGTTTTAATTAAGTTGTTTCTTGACGTTAGGTATACCTGTTTATACGAGGTTGTCTTACAGTTTAATTTTCCTTATACACTTCTACGTTGTTTAAGTTCCGTACATGTACAGAGCTTCTTTCGCCTTTCACACATTCATACATACGTTTATACACAAAAAATATCTATCACTATAATATACACTTTGCTGGTGGGGCCCTTTTTCGGTACCCTGCACCATTCCATCAATATTCCAAAATAATTCAGGGTGTGCTGAGCATCGTCCCTTATACTAATAATACTTACAACTAAATATTTCTTCTTACATACATAACTGCCTTACAGTCCATTAATGCGCAACATTCCCTATTTTCCTCCTTTACACTTTAGCTTTCGTACATGTACTCTCGTGTATAGCTTATATATTCTACAAACTTGTTTGCTGAGTGCTTCAGGTGTTTCCTAACGTTAATCTGTGTCTCTCTCTCTCTATAAACCCTAGGTATTTGTTTTGAGGGCGATTCAGTTCGTTACTCACGTTGCATAGATCTGTTTATTATTTTCCTATTTTAAAGCTTGTGTCATTCTCTTCCTTAGTCACAAAAATTAACGCGTTTGCCTTGTTGTTCATTCTGAAAATCGCTCGCTACTGTGTAATGTAAATGCATGCGTTACCTCTTTTCTTTCCTCTTTGCTGTTTTTTCCCTATATGTAATTGTGTGTCGTTCTCGTGTACATAGCCTTTCTTCCGGTTATATATCTGCATTATTTATTTATTTTTTTCTATTTTCTTTCTCCTTCCGTACAAGCTAACATTTTTACTCAGTATAATATAATATTACAATACCGTCCATGACCAGTATGTACGTGTATGTTCACTTTTATTACGTAGTACCAGCTTATAATTAAATTTTCTAAACTACTATTTACAAGACTTGTGTACCATTTTCTTTCTTGTTTTTGAATGGCTTTCATCTCTGTGTCTCATAGTAAGCATGGTCTCAAAACTTTTAAACGTTCCGCGCAAGCGCGCTTATGTACCACGTCTGGACTGTAGGCGCGGGGAAAACTCTGCATTGTTGGTGTACATTATTCGTGATAGCCACCATCGTGTAATAGAGTCACGTGACGCCTGGACTCGACCGCGCATGCTCCTTCTTGCTTTGTATACACTCAGCTGATCGGACAGGGAAGGGGGAAGATTTCTCCCCGGCTCGCTGCCTACAGCGCGGCCAATGACCTCGTCTTGACATGCAGCTATCGCGTGCTCATGAGCTGAGCGTTGGATTGCAACTTCGACGCGTGGTTTCTTGCTCGTCTCAAGCGAACAAACTCTGACCTTCGCGCTAATTTGTCTTCGTTCCTCTCTCTTAAATAACTGAGTTAGACTACAAAAGTACCGTATGGTTTATTTTATAGTGTTAAAGACTCACAGTAACACATGTTTCATTAGGTGTGGTTAACTATACGTTGTTCAGCTGGCATATGCCCCCAGTTGGTTACTAGTTTCGTTGTATAATTGAAACTTCAGTAATAAGATGTGCTAGTTCATTTTGTTGAGTTTCTGAAAGACAAGTGGATTTTCCTACCTTCTCGTGGGCGGCCTGTTCGTTAATTATTTCCGTGTCTAATTGTTCGGGGAAAGGAATATCTATCAATAAAATTTGTGGGTAAACTAATTTTACTTCATCTTGTTTCTGTAATTGGCCATTACGATCTATTGTTGACTTTACAAGATTGACCTTCACACTACGACTGCCCACTCGGAAATAGCAAAGTCCACTGCCTATGTCGATGTTCACTTTATACTGCCGGAAAACTTCCATGCCTAAAATACAATTGACGATTAACTTGTCAGCGATTAAGAATGTACTGTTTATCGTGACATCGCTAATGGTAACTGGTATTTGCGTCTGCCACTTAATACTTTTTGACTTGTTACCTATAGCTGTCAAGATTTTACAATTTTCCGTTGGCAATACTGGTACTTTTAACGCTTTCGAAACTTCTTTAAATAAACTGTTATAAATAATATTCGTAGATGCGCCTGTATCTAAAATTACGTTCGTAATTATAGTTCCTATCTTGGCTGTTATTACAGCCTGCACGAGGTCACTTACCTTGTCCGGTGCTTTCATCTCTTCTTCACATAGATCATCTTCTACGGTCGCATCCTGATCATATCTTAAAAATAATTGTCTAAGGTGTAATGTGTGCTTGTTTGTGCCCCCTGTTGTCAAATCGGTCGGCCGGTGGGGGCTCATTACGACCGATTGTTGTTTACCGGGGGAGACAACGGCGTTGTTTCAGTACTGTCCGTTACCTCTACAAAGTGTACTGAGTGGTTATTCTGTCGCCAATTAGTTTCCGGACCGCTGCGTGCAACATTTTCTTGCGACCGGCCGTCGCTATTCCTCCTTGGTCTGTCATTCCTATTACTGTAACTATTGTAACTTTCATTTGTGTGCCGCCTTTCATCACGCGGGCCTGACCCATCATTCACGTGATTTCTATCATTTCTATACCGGCGTGGACCGTAATCTGTACTATACCTTCGGTCTTCACGTCTCTGTGGCGCCGAATTCCTCCGATTCCGTAATTCCAGGTTCCATTATTTGGCCTTGTCGCATACGGATGCCAACTGTGTGGGTTTTGTCCACTGCCATTAAAATGATATCCGTTGCCGTTGTTTTGATTGGTTCCGGAATATTCATTCCGGTTACTTGTGCTCGGCTCTTCTTCGTATATTAGATCAATTGAGTCAACCACGGAAAGAAAGTATTCAAGGTCGTTCTCCGGTATGGTTACCAATTTTTCGCGTAAGTTCGCGGGTAGTCTGTTTTTCAGAATTTTGAGAACATCTACGTGCGGTATTGGATTGTTCCAATAGCGCGTCTTATTCAAGTACTTTTCGAAATACTTTCTCAACCCGCCGTTTTTGAGGTTGAACGGTTGTGGGTTGAATACCTCACGTCGCAGCCTTTCTTGGACCCCAGCAGACCAATATTTCTCCAAGAAAGCCCGTTCAAATTGTTCGTAGGTGACGCACTGTTCAGCCATGTCTGTGGCCCACAAAAGTGCGTCGCCTTGTGTGAAGCCTACTACATATCTAATCTTCTGTGCCTCAGTCCAGTTTCTTGGTAAGACATTTTTAAATGCTCTTACAAATACGACTGGATGAGTTTTTCTGGATTCTGTGGAGAAAACTGGAAACTGTCTATGTTTCAACAGGCTCTCATCGACTAGAATCGTCGAGATGCAAGGCGACACGCCTACTGCCTGTTGCAGCACCGCGTTTGGCGAATAGCCATTGTTTGCCTGTGCCGGTGCGTGCACATACGCCGGACTGGGCGCGTGATGTTCTGCGTTATCTGGCGTAATCTGGCACGGGCGAATAAGTGTCGCGTTGCCTGCTGCTTGACGTAGGCAAGTCATTTGAAACATTCAGTCTGCCAGCAATTTCCTTGCGTATTCTGTCCTCGGCTACTTTGACTTCATTACCTAATTTTTCAAAAAGTTTTGTTTCCCGGTCAGTTATTGATTCATTTACATTACCGTTTTCTAAAGTTTCATTTATTTTGATAATGTCCGCGTTGATACGTCGAGTCTCCTGTTTCAGAAAACCGACTTCTTCGTTAACTTTATTAACTTGGTCAGGTATTTCTTCACATGCGGACTGTACTCTTGTTAAATTTAATTGAATAGCCTGTACGTTTTCATGTATTTCTTTTTGTACGGTTTGTGTTTGATTGTGTGTTTCTACTATTTCTGACAGTTCCTGTTCCTGTTTGTTTGTAAGATCTGACAATTTCTTTTCTAAGTCATTTGCCAATACATTGTATACACTATTGACGGTTTTCATGACTTTGTCTTCGATCTTTTGATCGATTTCATTGGTGAGTTTATTTAAGCGTTGATCGAAATGTCTGTGTATGTTTTCAAATTGCGTGTTCACACTTGAAAACTGCTGTTGGAACCCAATTTCCATGTTTGACAATTTTGTGTTTGTCATGTTGTGGCTGACTTCTAGATTCGCCAGTTTTGTGTTCGTTGTGTTGTGGCTGATTTCTAGATTCGCCAGTTTCTCGCTCACGTTTGACATCAGACTATATAATACCTCAAGCGTAACTGACGAAGCTTGTGTGTTTGTATTTATGCCATTATTTGTTGCCATTGTTTCTCTGCCACGGTCTGATTGAATCGAAACCGGGCTAGGTTCACTGATTTCACGCGAAATATTTTCATCTGATCTGGTAATCGATGCTTCATCGACTGTGTACAAGGTTTCATTTGCAAGTGGTTCGTTATTGTTAATCCCTGTGGAGTGCAATTGAATTGTATTTACTTCTACATTATGTTGTGCTGAAAAACTAATTGCGTCATCATTTACGTCACTATTGTCAGAATCGGTGACGTGTCCATGAACATTTGTCAAATTAAAGTTCTCCGATTCCATTGTGAAGATATTATTTGTATCTGTACTTTACTGTTAATCTAAATCTTTAAATTCCCTCGCAGTTGAATTAATAAAATTATCTCGCGATTGTTATTTGTTGCGCGTCGGAAATTTACAAGATGGCGCACTACGTCTTCTAATTCTGCGATTGTTGATCATAAAAAAGTAATTATCAAAGTGTAATTGTGTGTTGCCACAAACACTACCAGGATTTTAATATGGAAAGGAAAAGGTTCTGCTTTAAGTGGAGCTAAGCCAAGGTGCAGCCGCTGGATGCGTTTGCGCTTTCCTACCTTAATTCCGGCTCAGCTGCGTCACTCGCGATTACGTTAGTTTTGTAAATCCTTGTCCTTGTTCCTTCTGGTTATTGTGCCATCCATTTATACAGTTAATATTGTTTCACCTTATTCGTCATTTTCCATGTGCGTCATGTAACAGAGAAACAGTAATTAGTACAAGTACATTTGTAGCACAACAATGAAGTACTTCCTCTTTGTTCCACCAGCACCGTCCCTGTCAGCGGTCGCCAGTGTGGCGAAATAAATAAAAAAACATTTCGTTTTTATTGTGTTTTTTAACATTAGAATTTTTGAAAGGCGTTTTTACGGATTGTATTGACCAGCTTGAATTCGGACAAATACAGTGCTGCGTGCAATATGCCTGTAATATAATTTACCATTCCGATTAATTACATTTTGAATTCTACGTCATTGTTGATTTAATCGGAGTTCTCACCTTAGACGTAGAATTAGTCCTTCTGCCACAATATTAATTCATCAGTCGCCATCGAAGCTCTTCTCTTTGTTGACCGTGTGTATCTTCCTAAGTCGGCATCGGTTCACTTCACGAAGACGGTGGAAACCAAGGAATACAATGCTACGTTGCTTTAAATAATTTTCGTAACACTTCGATACTTCTCACTAATTTTTTATTCACAAGACAATAAAACTTGCTCAGCTCGTCGCACAAACCATAATTACTAACAATATGTCTGCCTTTCCGCAGACACCAAAAATTACGTCCATCCTCCACGAGGCAACAATCGAAAGTGTCCCTTAGCTCCTTCTTGGAGTATGAAACAAAAGAGAATCCAATGTGAACATTACAAAGATTATAACCTACATGCCTCTCAATTTAATCTTTGGCGCAGCCTTTAAGATATAGTATGTCTCTGCGTCGGAATGTGTCATTACACAATGAAACGCTGCCTTTGGCTCGCCTTCCCCACAATATTATCTATGTGGTCTCTCCAACTGAACTTGTTCGTAATTTTAACACCCAGGTAGTTAGTTGAATTTACAGCCTTGAGAATTGTACTATTTATCGAGTAATCGAATTCCAAAGGCTTTCTTTTGGAACTCATGTGGATCACCTCACACTTTTTGTTATTTAGCGTCAACTGCCACCTGCCACACCATATAGAAATCTTTTCTAAATCGCTTTGCAACTGATACTGGTCTTTGGATGACCTTACTAGACGGTAAATTACAGCATCATCTGCGAACAACCTAAGAGAACTGCTCAGATTGTCACCCAAGTCATTTATATTGATCAGGAACAGCAGAGGTCTCAGGAAGCTTCCCTGGGGAACACCTGATATCACTTCAGTTTTACTCGATGATTTGCCGTCTATTACTGCGAACTGCGACCTTCCTGACAGGAAATCACGAATCCAGTCGCACAACTGAGACGATACCCCATAGGCCCGCAGCTTGATTAGAAGTCACTTGTGAGGGACGGTGTCAAAAGCTTTCCGGAAATCCAGAAATACGAAATCAACCTGAGATCCCCTGTCGATAGCGGCCATTACTTCGTGCGAATAAAGAGCTAGCTGCGTTGCACAAGAACGATGTTTTCTGAAACCATGCTGATTTCGTATCAATAGATCGTTCCCTTCGAGGTGATTCATAAGGTTTGAATACAGTATATGCTCCAAAACCCTACAGCAAACCGACGTCAATGATATAGGTCTGTAGTTCGATGGATTACTCTTACTACCATTCTTAAACACTGGTGCGACCTGAGCAATTTTCCAACCTGTAGGTACAGATCTATTGGTGAGCGAGCGGTTGTATATGATTGCTAAGTAGGGAGCTATTGTATCAGCGTAATCTGAAAGGAACCTAATCGGTATACAATTTGGACCTTAAGACTTACCCGTATCAAGCGATTTGAGTTTCTTCGCAACCCCTAAGGTGTCCACTTCTAAGAAACTCATGATAGCATCTGTTCGTGTTTCTAATTCTGGAATATTCCATTCGTCTTCCCTGGTGAAGGAATTTCCAAAAACTGCGTTCAATAACTCAGCTTTAGCGGCAGAGTCATCGGCAACTGTACCATCGGCACTGCGCAGCGAAGGTATTGACTGCGTCTTGCCGCTTGTGTACTTTACATACTACCAGAATGTCTTCGGATTTTCTACCAAATTTCGAGACAATGTTTTGTTTTGGAACCTATTAAAGGCATCTCGCATTCAAGTCCGTGCCAAATTTCGCGTGTCTGTCAATTTTAGCCAATCTTCGGGATTTTGCGTTCTTCTGAACTTCGCATGCTTTCTCCGTTGCCTCTGCAATAGCGTTCGGACCTGTTTTGTGTACCATGGGGGATCAGTTCCATCTCTTAGCAATTTATGAGGCATGAATCTGTCAATTGCTGCTGCTACTATATCTTTGAATTTGAGCCACATCTCGTCTACATTTGCATAGTCAGTTCAGATCTGGAGACTGTGGTGACCAGGGCAGCAGTCGAACATTTTCTGTATTCAGAAAGGCCCATACAAGATCCGCAACATGCGGTAGAACATTATCCTGCTGAAATGTAGGGTTTCGTAGGGATCGAATGAGGGGTAGAGCCACGGGTCGTAACAAATCTGAAATGTAATGTCCACTGTTCAAAGTGCCGTCAATGCGAAGCGAGATGTGTAACCACTGGCACCCCATACCATCACGCCGGGTGCTACGCCAGAATGGCGATGACGAATACACGCTTCCAATGTGCGTTCACCGCGATATCGCCAAACACGGATGCGACCATCATGATGCTGTAAACACAACCTGGATTCATCCGAAAATAATTACGTTTTGCCATTCGTGCGCCCAGGTTCGTCGTTGAGTACACCATCGCAGGCGCTCCCGTCTGTGATGCAGCGTCAAGGGTAACCGCAGCCATGGTCTCCGAGCTGATAGTCCGTGTTGCTGCAAACGTCGTCGAACTGTTCGTGCAGATGGTTGTTGTCTTGCAAACGTCCCCATCTGTTGACTCAGGGATCGAGACGTGGCTGCACGATCCGTTACATCCATGCGGATAAGATGCCTGTCATATCGACTGCTAGTGATACGAAGCCGTTGAGATCCAGCACGGCGTTCCGTATTACCCTCCTGAATCCACCGATTCCGTATTCTGCTAACAGTCTTTGGATCTCGACCAACGTGAGCAGCAATGTTGCGATACGATAAGCCGCAATCGCTATAGGCTACAATCCGACCTTCATCAAAGTCGGAAACGTGACGGTACGCATTTCTTCTCCTTACACGAGGCATCACAACAACGTTTCACCAGGAAACGCCGTTCAACTGGTGTTTGTGTATAAGAAATCGATGCGAAGCTTTCGTCTTGTCAACACGTTGTAGGTGTCGCCACCGGCGCCAACCTTGTGTGAATGCTCTGAAAAGCTAATCACTTGGATATCACAGCAGCTTCTTCCTGTTGGTTAAATTTCGTGTCTGTAGCACGTCATCTTCGTGGTGTAGCATTTTTAATGGCCAGTAGTGTAAATGCCCATTCTGCAAATTTTCGTCATTATCAGTGAAGAGATTGAAGCAAACGGCAATCTGCATCATGTTCATAAATCTAAAACAGTCCACGTCACAAAATACGAAAGCATTGCATCCTATGATTATAAAATGAGTCAGTGACAAAAACCACTCTACTGGCACATATACCTGCGTGTAACAGTTTGTGGCGATATGAAATGGACAGTAAATGGCTAAAAAGATCCGCGATCTCAATTGCAGCTTGCCTTTCTAAGGACTTCCAAAGGACGACAAAATTGCTTTTCAGTATTTCGTATCATTATTGTGCAAGCCGTAGCTTGCTTTAAGCATATGTCTGAGTGATGCTAAATGTTATCTTTACGTAAAGGAAAGTGTTATCTTCTCAATAACATTCAAATCATGAGCTACACCCTTAATTTTTATAAATGAAATTAGTGAATTTTCTTATGCCAACTTTGTTGTTTACGCCTGCGGTCACTTTCAGAAGTCAATAATCAAATTAATTTATTTACTAAGATCGAACTTTAAATTGCTAGTGTATCCCTATACCAGTACAACAAAATAAAAACAGTGAGTAGTTGAAGAAGTATGAATGGGGACACTGGCGTATTTAAGTTTACAAAATAATGACAAGTTCTGTTAATCCTTTTATAGCCACAACAAGTTGATAAACATCACACAACAACAAAAAAAAAACTCGAATCAGGAAACGAATGGTGTTTCATCGGCAAAGCATACATTGGGATGGAAGCTATACAAATTCTCCCCTCGCTTAACCCATTTTAGAATGCAATCTGATTTTACATACATGAAACCACTGTGAGGCAGATCTCTATTCAAATGGAATCAACTACGACTACATCTACCGCAAACTGTCGTTCATCGGAGAACAGGGATTTGATTTTTCCCTTTCTACCTAAACAGGACGATAGTTCCTCATTTACGGAGAGATCTAATCTTTCCAGGCCGACCATTGCCATTGATGGAAGAAGGCTGTTAAGTTTCCTAGACAGTCATACCTGCAAAAAATTTTTTTTGTCGCTCACTAAAAGAATGAGGTGACTTCCTGACATCAGGGGAGTTACAGTCTTTCTTCCTCAAAACAGGTGCACCAGCCACTCTGTCTGCATCGCCACAGCTTCTAACATGAGAATGCATGGTGTTTTTTGACCTTCCCGCTGTTTGCTTAAAGGCTCAGTTTAATTTAATAAGATCGAGCCTTAAAGTGCTGGTGTACCTATGTACCATCACAACAAAATAAAAACAGTGAATACTTGAGGGTGTACGAATAAGAACAGTGGTGTATTTAAGTTTAAAAAATAATGACAAGTTTTATTAATCATTTTATAGCCACAACAAGGTGATAAGCCTTACAAAAAAGAGCAACAAACACCAATCAGTGAACAAACGGTGTTTTATTTTCAAACCATACATTGGGGCGGAAGCTATACAAATTCGCCCCTGACTTAACCCGTTTTCGAATGCAGTCTGGCTTTGTTTCTTTGTTTAAGTGGAAGCACTGCGAGGCCCACCTCTATTCAAATGGTATCAACTATGACCACATATACCACAAACTATAGTTCACCGGAGAACAGGGAACTGTGAATATCATTTAACAACCATACGTCAGTGCACCAGTATTTTACCCTTTCTAAATGGGACCACAGTCCCTCATTTATGAAGAGATCTAATCTTTGTAGGCCGACCAATTTCTGCAAGATAGCTGTTAATTTTCCCAGACAGTCGTGCCTACGGAAAGTATATGTTTTTTGCCGCCGGCTGGTGTGGCCGCGCGGTTCTAGGCGCTACAGTCTGGAACCGCGTGACCGCTACGGTCGCAGGTTCGAATCCTGCCTCGGGCATGGATGTTTGTGATGTCCTTAGGTTAGTTGGGTTTAAGTAGTTCTCATTTCTGGGGGACTAATGACCACAAATGTTAAATCCCATAGTGCTCAGAGCCATTTGTTTTTTGCCACTCGCTAAAACAACCTGACGACATACTGACATCAGGGAAGTTAGAGTCTTTCCTCCACTAAACACATGCTCCAGCCACTCTGTCTGCATCACGATAGCTTCTAACATGAGAATACTGTTTGCACAAAGGCTCTGTTTGCAGCAGACTCTTTTCAGTGGCTTCCTCCACCCACTTTCCGCCAACTGGCCACCTTCACAACAGACTGCCACCTGGCCCAGATCAAATGTTTTGTGAACTGCGGCCCTCCTGCCCGACACTAACTGGAAGGAGAAGAGTACTGCAGCCAGAAGTATCTCTGCTGCTTCCCAGAATCACTCTCACACAGCCTGATCGCTGCACTTGGGATTTATGGCCCACAGTCCATCTCTCTCTCCCCCTCAGGTACAAGTTTGTAGCGTGCGCGTGGGGCACACAATACTCGTTAAAGCCTGTACTATGGTAAGTGAGCGGGGTTCACCTTATGGGAAAGGATTTTTTGTATAGATTTCGACCGCGTGTACCTGAATGGTGGCAAATCAGACTTACACCCACTCTGTAATAACAGTGATCCGTCAAGTAAGTGCAAAATGCAATTACACGTCAAGATGAACCAAAAGCAACACTGAAGATGCTACCAATTTGATAATAATACGGTCGCCAGCCTAATTAGGCATTAACTGAGTTTCTTCTCTGTACGAGTTGGTAGATATTCACGCAAAACAACAAGTAGTAACACTGCATAATATAGTAGAATTTTAGAACCAGAAAGTCTATTGAACTGATAGTTTCACGTTCTGTACTGATATGGAAAAACCATGAATACATAACACTACACTATGATGTATACTAAAAAACTTCGTACTGTCTATTGATCTGATTAAAATCGGGCATAAGTTACCCTAGAAATAGCACTTTCGAGCCACACACAAAATGTCAATTTTGATAAAGATAAAACACTGATAAATTTTGGCTTTTATATTGACTTTGACTTTTGCTGGTCAAACCAATTTAGAACACTTCAGAATTCAAATGAAAAAAAAGGTGTGGGGGGGGCTGAAACTGTTATGATCGCTGTATTAAAAAAAATTGATTACTGAAATTATTATGCGTTCAAGATTTCCAGTATATGAGTTACTACTCTTTTTATCTTATTTACTGCTCATTTAAATACCTTTATATCTGTCTTGAAATAATTAAACTTCCTTACCATATCAATATTAAAGTTATCTTTCAACTTCGTTAGACCTTCGTTATTCATTTACTGTTTCATTAACAAAATAGTTCTTTAACCACCATTCTAACATAACTAGGTCTGCAAGTAATTATTATTAACACAACATATAATTTTTCATTTCGGGACACTCGGATTGCACAACATTTGGAAAGGACCCTGTCTGGGTTAGTTGTGAGGATAATTAAATGAGGGGAAAGTTCTGGTAAAATTTAGGTTATTATTGAACAGTTCAGTCTATGGTCCATACGAATACAGTACTAAAAGTTTCAACCTGCGAGTCTCGATGCGGCGGTTGGCGGGCGGCGAGATGGCGAGGCACAGAGCACACATAGAACCACAGCTATGGCTCTTGACGTATCGGCACTTTAATTCTTCTTAGCGCCGCAATACATTTCCATTTAGTGCATATGGAATTTTGCCATGCTGTGTGGGCGTTGGAACGGCATACCCGAGGCTCAATGAAACTACGTCTTCCAGGAGAGCCTCCTCGCTCCAGAAGGTGTTGCTAAGACCAATGCCAAACTCCAACTACTTACTGCTGAGTCCGTTGTGCCGTGCAGTGCCCGCGTGCATTTTCCCGCGCTCGCCTGCCATCCACCTTTTACCGCTCCCTTACTGACAGGGTATTCACCCGAGGTTTTGCGTTCTACATATCCTAATACATTGCCTACGTATGGACCAGACGCACAATTACAATTTTAAACATCTTACAACAGTCTCAACATTTGTTACATTTCAATTCTATTACAATATTGCTTGACGTTTGACATAAACATTAATATTCACATTGAAACTTGTTTATAGTATTCTTAACACAATGATATGAAACAAAAAAGAAATGAAATCAGAACATCAACTACACTAGTTGTTTACGGGTTACACATGTAGCTATAAGAAAAGTCTGCCCGCAATTTCCTCATGTAAAAAAGTCATAAACCACACATACAAAATGTAGTACTGGGGAACACTGAGATCATTATCTAAAATACGAACATTAATCTAACAGACAGCCGGCCAGTGTGACCGAGCTGTTCTAGGCGCTTCAGTCTGGAACCCCGCGACTGCTACGGTCGCAGGTTCGAATCCTGCCTCGGGCATGGATGTGTGTGATGTCCTTAGGTTAGTTAGGTTTAAGTAGTTCTAAGTCCTAGGAGACTGATGACCTCAGACGTTAAGTCCCATAGTGTTCAGAGCCATTTGAAGCATTTGACACCCCCTCTGATTACCATCCTGGTACGAAGCAGCGCCCTTGCAAAAACATCCCACATCCCCACACTTCCACACACACCAGACCAAATCCCTATGCAACTTTAACCGACTCCTTGTCCCAGACAATGAAATTCGCTCTGATTTTTATCCAACCTACCAGTTATATCTCTTCCCCACCCATTCCACAGCACATTAGAGCTCGCCGGTCGCTCTTCCCTCTCCATTCCACCCCACACTTCTCACACTTCCTTCCCGTCTTCCAGCTACACACCGCACCACCTTCCTTCTTTACGATACATACCGCCCAATGGTTTCCAGATTTACACTCACCACCATCCCCTCTACAGAACATCCAACGTTTAATCTTCCCACAACTTTTTTTAACAAGTGGAGGACTCTCACCGTTTTAGTGAAAGTACAGTGCGTTTTTTAATGAAACTCTCCGTCTTTCTAATGTGTTTAAATCTCTAGTTTCTTTCCAAGACCTTTATTTACTTTTGTAATTACAAACTAATAAAGGAACATTATATTTTTGTCAATGGCGTCAAATAGTCGTCACTTCACTGTATTTTAAAAACAGTTTTAAATTTTGTTCCCTAAATCTTGTTGGTAATGCCTCCCTTCATATTTTGTTAAAGCTCTTGGCTGAAGAGGTTGTTCTACCGATGGCAGCCCCTCCTCCCTCGCCCATATGGAATGAGAAGGATGAGACAACAATAAAGAAAAAATGCTTTGGCCTTGATGTATAGGATTATATGGTAGATAATACCGGGACCGCCGGTGTGACCGAGCGGTTCTAGGCGCTACAGTCTGGAACCGCGAGACCGCTACGGTCGCAGGTTCGAATCCTGCCTCGGGTATGGGTATGTGTGACGTCCTTAGGTTAGTTAGGCTTAAGTAGTTCTAAGTTCAGAAGTTAAGTCCCATAGTGCTCAGAGCCATCTGAACCATTTGATAATACCGGTCGTTTTCTGAAGTTGCCCGACATAAAGATGCAAGTTCATCTAAAGTTGCAGCCACAGAAAATTATAGCAAAATTCAGGAGGAGCCGCCTGCTGATCAACGGAGCTGTAACAGGAATGACACGTGAACGTAAACGTGAATAGACGTAACGAGTCACGCATAAATATTCGGGAAATCCCACAGCGCCTCTAACACCAGCGGCGGGCGATGAATCACTGGAAAAATTTACAGCTGTTAAATGGCCAATAAGCAAAATAAAACAATTGCGACTAAAATAATTGCTTTTTTCTAATTGTGTTGTTCGCTGTTCCAGTCGCCAGTATGTCGGATACACGTAACAGCTGTGAAATATCTGAGAGTAGCTGCCCGGAGCGACATCAAATGGACTGACGATTTAAAACCAATATTATGAAAGGCAGCTTCGGGTCCCAGTTTATTTTGCGAATACTGTGGAAGCTGCTCTCATCCACGAAAGGCGTGCTTCACAAAACAGTCGTTCGTCACGTGTTCGTTTAGTAAGGAAGTGAGGGATATGATAATCGTACGCGAAGCGCGCTTAGACGCACATTGTACGGTGGTTTCTAGAGCTTACATCTCAGAATTACCCAGTTTCGAATCGTCCCACGCATCCGGACATTCAGTCTGCTCATTAATCCGGCAGACTGTAATCTCGGTAATTTTTCTCATTTCATTTGCTAGTTAACGCTGTAATTTTCCTTTCTTTTGTTCAGTGTAGTCGTAAAACAAAAAGATATTCATTAGCCTTGTATGAGCAGCGTAATACTACGGTGTTTACTTGCGTGCCGCTCGACTTTCCGTACTGTAATAAGAAAATGTAATATATCTGGAGAACTCATAAGGAGGAATAAGGGCGCCATCTTTGTGCGTGGGGCTTTCTTCAAGGAGAGGCCACGGGGAACGAAGTCGGAGCGGCGGCTGGGCTGTTATTACGGACCAGTGAAAGGCCACACCGTCGTGTTTCTGGGATATTAATGCCTCCTGCGAGAGGCAGACACCTTATTGTGGCACGCTGCTGCAGCTCGTGATAAATTTCACCCGAGAGACTAAACAGAAAGCTCAGAGTAAACACTCATAACCCGTGAAATTGCGGCAGGCTGTAAATAATTTCATTAGCGCTCTCGGAAGTGCTCTTGACAGTTTTAAGAACATAGATGTACTACAGCTTATGATAAATGCGACGCCGTGAATGTGTCATCGGAAATATTTAGTTTATTACTTGAGTGGGATCGCATTCAAATGAAACATTTTAAAAAACCTAATGCTGGACATTTTATGTACACTCATGCTCATAAATTAAGGATAACTGCAGAATGTGGTGCCACACAACGTGGCACTACACAAAACTGGCGCTAATAGCATAGGCACATAGGGAACACACACGGTACAGATCTGTAAGTCCACGGTATTGGTGATAAGTTGAGAAAATCGTCCTGAAATAGATGTGCTACAAAACGCCACTGTTTCCTGCGCATGTACCCCGACATCAATACGGGATGTGATCACCGTGCACACGTACACAGGCCGCACAACGGGTTGCCATACTCTGGATCAGGTGGTCGAGCAGCCGCTGGAGTATAGCCTCCCATTCTCACAGAAGTGCCTGTCGGGGCTCCTGAAGTGTCCTAGGGGTTTGAAGACGTGCAGCGATACGTCGACCGAGAGCATCCCAGACGTGCTCGATGGGTTTAGGTCTGGAGAACAGGCAGGCCACTCCATTCGCCTGATATCTTCTGTTTCAAGGTACTCCTCCACGATGGCAGCTCGGTGTGGGGTCGTGCGTTATCATCCATCATGAGGAAGGTGGGACCCACTGCAGCCCTGAAAAGGCGGACATACTGGTGCAAAATGACTCCCCGATACACCTGACCTGTTACAGTTCCTCTGTCAAAGACATGCATGGGTGTACGTGCACCAATCATAATCCCACCCCACACCATCAAACCACGCACTCCATATAGGTCCCTTTCAAGGACATTAAGGGGTTGGTATCTGGTTAATGGTCCACGCCAGATGAAAACCGGCGAGAATCACTGTTCATAGTATACCTGCTTTCGTCCTTTAACATAACCTGGGACCACTGTTCCGATGACCATGTACTGTGTTCTTGTCACCAGGGTTTGGGTTCAAATGACTCTGAGCACTATGGGACTTAACATCTATGGTCATCAGTCCCCTAGAACTTAGAACTACTTAAACCTAACTAACCTAAGGACAGCACACAACAGCCAGTCATCACGAGGCAGAGAAAATCCCTGACCCCGCCGGGAATCGAACCCGGAAACCCGTGCGCGGGAAGCGAGAACGCTACCGCACGACCACGAGCTGCGGACCAGGCTTTACGGGCTCTCCTGTGACCAGGGTTCAGTGGAATGCACCTTGGAGGTCTCCGGGCGAATAAACCGTGTCTGTTCAGACGTCTGTAAAATGTGTGTCTGGAGACAACTGTTCCAGTGGTTGCGGTAAGGTCCCGAGCAAGGCTACCTGCAGTACTCCGTGGCCATCTGCGGTCACTGATGGTGAGATATTGGTCTTCTTGCTGTGTTGTACACTGTGGACGTTCCGTACTGTAGTGCCTGGACACGTTTCCTGTCTGCTGGAATCGTTGCCATAATCGTGAGGTCACACTTTGTGGCACACGGAGGGCCCGTGCTGCGACCTTCTGTGTTTGACCACCCTCCAGTCGCCATAGTATTCTAACCCTCATAACGTCATCTATAGCGTACTCTGTCGTGCACCAACACACCTCTGCGTGTGTGGACTGCTGCCAGCGCCACCGTGCGACGACCGCAGGTCAAATGCACTGCATGGCCATATCCCAAGGTGATTTAAACCCGCAAACCGCCCACCAGAGCGTTGTTTCACCATGTATCACCATTATCCTCAGTTTATGAGCATGAGTGTGCTTCTACAATGCGCCATTCCAGTTCCAGGCTTTAAACATTTTCAGGTGGAACACAGCGAAACTTCAAAACGAGAGTGTACATTCAGAATGGTGTAACATCATTCGCATAGTGCCACCAGCTGAAGCTGATGGCAGGAAAGATATATTCAGAGATGCAATAACTTAAAGTGCAGCTACTAACGTAGGTTCAATGTGGGCTGTGGTTATCGCATGGCAGCGAAACTTGACAGCTACGCTAATGAGTTAATGTGGAACCGATATCCGCTAGGAAAAAATCGTCTCCAATTTTATCCATAGGTGCAAATCTGGCGCTGCACACCGTTTGTGTGACGGTGCCGGCCGCGGTGGTCTAGCGGTTCTAGGCGCGCAGTCCGGAACCGCGTGACTGCTACGGTCGCAGGTTAGAATCCTGCCTCGGGCATGGATGTGTGTGATGTCCTTAGGTTAATTAGGTTTAAGTAGTTCTAAGTTCTAGGGGACTGATGACCACAATAGTTAAGTCCCATAGTGCTCAGAGCCATTTGAACCATTTTTTTGTGTGACGGTATGACATCCATGCTGTCATTTGACAAGCCATAACGTAAATGAACAGTATGGCTATGGGGAAGAGAGACAGTGAGCTGTTAGTGAAGCTGTTTGATGTGAACGGCAGCAGTTACAGTGGTGCACTGAGAGAGTATCGCCGACTGAATGGTGTTGAGGAAAGCCCCTATGTCATTAATTGGTTTAAAGAAGGTGGACCTGGTGTGGCACCTGCAAGAGGAAGGTGCTCTATCCCGGGGGGAGTTACTGACGAGGTGGCTGCTGCTATCACGTGTCCCGTGTACTGCTAGATCTTGTGCAGTGTCACGAGCATTATCCATCCTCTGGTGAGGAGCACGGGAAGCTTCGCGGTGTATATGACGCTGATAACCATTCAAGATCCAGACGGTGCAGCGTGTGAAGCTTCATGATTCGCAGCAAAGTTCTGAATTTGCTCTTCGGTTTCTGGCACGGTTCCAAGTGTGGCTGGTGTGCGTTAACGAGCATTTCGCTGTCATTTAAGTATATGGCCGAAAGAGTCAGCCTTCAGCAATTGTGAAACGAACCCTGTCGTCCAGAACCACGTGCCACAAAGACCGCAGATCCACCACAAGATGGGAAAACTCACAGGCGTCTAGTGTGCTGAATGAGGCCTAACCGTTGTGGTGTGCGAGTAAGGCAGACGAGAACTTACGTCATAGGGAACCCTCATAGAAGCTGTTTCTGGCCAGGGAAACGGAGCAGTGTTAAATACAACGGACCTAAGATTGGCCATAAAGGTAAAGATATACGAAAACTATTTAATTCTGTAGTAATTCAGGGAATGAAGTCACAGTAATTTTAATCTACCATCCTTCACAAATTTTCACGGTGATTCCAGTAAAACGTGAATATTGATCGTATCTACAATAGTTTAGAATTTACTGTTAAAGTGAAATTAACAAGTTTTGCAACAAAGACCTGAATGCTAAAATCTGAACGCTTTAGTCGATCTTAACGATCGACATTTGATATAGAAGCGCATCATTAAAATGACAAATGTTGTAAATATTAACTTTGTAACTTCATTTGTTTAAAAGATACAGTAAATTTAAATTATCAGTATTTTCAGTTAAGCATCAGATCATCATTTGCTCCACACAAAACACATTGAACGATGACAGCATGACACCTAATTGAATCATTAGGTAATAGAATATTTGTTGTAACGTTTACTGCATAATACTTGTATTATTTATTTATTTATTTATCAGAAAGCACTTTTATGCAAGCCTACTGACAGTGAAATTCAAAGTTAAGAAGGAAATTGTATTAGTTTTATGTAAAAGAATTTAACGTTTATTATGTAATGGATATTACTGTTCCTTTGTTTAGAACCTGAAAGCGGTCAAGTTTTGATTATTTAAATATGTTAAAATGTAAAGTAATGTAGAATAAGCTGCACCCAATCACATGGACGGCTTCAGGAAAGGGAACTGCCCTGGACAGGTGAGCGACGATGTTCGGCGCGCGGTAAACGCGGCCGGGGACGGGCAGAGGGCACAGTGCTGGTGCAGACGCGAAAACGGACAGTTCGGCTGGAGACACCAAAGGGTACAGCACGGCTGGAGACACGAAAGCCGACAGTCGGTCTTTAGGCAGCTATGATGTAAAACGACTTAGAAAATTTCGCGTTGTGTGGTATCGCGGGGCTGAGTCTCTGAACGGTGAGCACCCGCACGGCTGGTGTGAACTCTAACTTTTCGCGTTGTTAACGAGGTGGAGTATTGGACTGGTAATTCGCGATGAGATTGTGAATGATCGAACTGTGTCAAATGGATATGAGCTCGAGTGTAACTGTTGTTGTCTTCAGTCGTGAGACTGGTTTGATGCAGCTCTCCATGCTACTCTATCCTGTGCAAGCTTCTTCATCTCCCAGTACTTACTCCAACCTACATCCTTCTGAATCTGCTTAGTGTATTCATCTCTTGGTCTCCCTCTACGATTTTTACCCTCCACGCTGCCCTCCAATGCTAAATCTGTGATCCCTTGATGCCTCAGAACATGTCCTACCAACCGGTCCCTTCTTCTCGTCAAGTTGTGCCACAAACTCCTCTTTTCTCAAATTCTATTCAGTACCTCCTCATTAGTTACGTGATGTACCCATCTAATCTTCAGCATTCTTCTATAACACCACATTTCAAAAGCTTCTATTCTCTTCTTGTCCAAACTATTTATCGTCCACGTTTCACTTCCATATATGGCTACACTCCATACAAATACTTTCAGAAACGACTTCCTGACACTTAAATCAATACTCGATGTTATCAAATTTCTCTGATTCAGAAACGCTTTCCTTGCCATTGGCAGTCTACATTTTATATCCTCTCTACTTCGACCATCATCAGTTATTTTGCTCCCCAAATAGCAAAACTCCTTTACTACTTTAAGTGTCTCATTTCCTAATCTAATTCCTTCAGCATCAGCCGACTTAATTCGACTACATTCCATTATCCTCGTTTTGCTTTTGTTGATGTTCATCTTATATCCTCCTCGAGTGTAACAGTAACTCTAAATACGACCATTTTCGCTATTATTTTGCTTTCTGAATAAACATTATTCTAACCAAATCGCAACTGCATGGCCTACATCATTTATGGGTCGTTAAATTCCTGACATTATTCTTACTGTTACTATACGTTATGTTAACTTTGTATTTCGCAAAGTTCCATGAGCCAGACAATTTAACCAAAGAGTCCAAGTGTCTAATTTAGGACGCGTAATGCGACATATGCGGTTCAACCCCTAGACGAGTTTGGGCTAAGACATTTAGCACATTTTGTATTACAGGGTGCAGTGAATACACAGAACTGCCGAATCTGAGGTACTGTTAAACCGCGTGTTGTCCACTTACCTTGTGTGACTCTGTGGCGTGTATTCGCGACCACCTTTACTCTCGGCCTGTCCTTCTTTGAAGAGAACACATCCAGAGGGCCTGGTAGGCGTACCGTGACGTCTGCACGTTATCGAGACCGCCATGCACAGCACGTAATTCCTGCTTTGGAAGCAGAGAGAAAACCACTGTTTATATAGCCGGTGGGAAAACACTTCGTGTCGCTCGCCCAGTGAAAGAACAGCTTAATGCAACCTTCCACGAACGTGTTATCTCCAGACGTTTCCCAAGATCAGTTGATCTAAATCTAGGTGGCTTTTGGCACTGTGGATATCTAAAAGAACGCGTTTGCCAGGGACTCGTACGGTCTCCACCTTAACTGAAGGCCACTACACAGGAGCACTTTGCTCAGATTACACCGAAACTGCTGCGGGCAACCGCTGATCACGTCGTTTTACGGATGCAACATCTCGATGACTCCGGTGCTCATATGGAACAAAATTTGTATCGATGGTTAATAATAAAATCAACAGCGTGCCTTTCTCTCTCGTTTGACCTTTTCTGCCCACGTTCCGTTCCTAATTAATTACCTTGCTTTCCCTTCAGATTAGTGACCAGTCTGAAGCGGCCTCCCACGAGTTCCTCTCCTGTGCTAAACTGTTCATCTCAGAGTGGCACTTGGAACCTATATTCCAATCTCTGTCTTCCTCTGCAGATTATACTTCTGAGTCTGCAGAGAACAACCTGATTCCTTCCCTTATCAGTCCACCTAATTTTCAAATGGTTCAAATTGGCTCTAGGCACTATGGGACTTAACATCTGAGGTCATCAGTCCCCTAGACTGAGAACTACTTAAGCCTAACAAAACCTAAGGACATCACACATATCCATGGCCGAGGCAGGATTCGAACCTGCGACCGTAGCAGCAGCACGGTTCCGGACTGAAGGGCCTAGCACCGCTCGGCCACAGCAGCCGGCACATAAATTTTGAAGATTCTTCTGTAGCACCAGAACTCAAATGCTTCGATTCCATTCTGTTCCTGTTTCCTACAGTCTATGTTACGCTACCATACAATGCTGTGCTCTAACCTTACATTCTCCGAAATTTCTTCCTCGGATTAAGGGGTGTGTTTGATACTAGTAGACTTCTCTTGGCCAGGAATGCCCTTTTTTCAGTGCTAGTCTCCTTTTGGTGTTCTCATTGCTCCCTCCATAATGAGTTATTTTGCTGCCTAAGAAGCAGAATTCCTGAACTTCATGAACTTATCTTCAATACTGACATTAAGCTTCTTTTGTTTCTCATTTCTGCTACTTCTCATTACTTTCGGTTTTCTTCGATACATTCTCAATCCATATTCTGTGCACAGTAGACTATTCATTCCATTCGGCAGATCTTCTAATTCTTCTTCATTTTCCCTGAGGATAGCAGAATCATTAGCGAATCTTATCATTGATATCCTTTCACCTTGAATTTTAATTCAACTTTTGAAGCTTCATCTCTACATTGCTTCTTTGATGTACAGATTGTACAGGTGGGGCGAAAGATTACATCCCACTCTTACACCCTTTTTAATGTGAGCGCTTCGTTCGCGATCGTTCACTCTTATTGTTCCCTCTTGGTTCTTGTACGTGTTCTGTATTACCCGTCTTTAACCTACAACTTAACACTATTTTTCCTAGAATTTCGAACATTTTGCGCCATTTCACTTTGTCGAACGCTGTTTCTGGGTTGACAAATCTTATTTTCCTTTGTCTTGCTTCCTTTATCAGCCGCGACGTCAGAATTGCCTCTCTGGTGTCCACTGTGGGCCGAACCGCACAGTAATCCTGTGTTAGGTGTGGGTCAGCGGTGGGGTGAGTGGACTGCTGTAGCCTGCTGTGGGGTTGTGAACCACTGAGGACTACGGCGGGACGAAGCCTCTCCGTCGTTTATAGGTCTCCTGTTCAGTACATACATACATACATACGTACATACTGCCTATGAAAATTTAAATGCTAAAAATTCTGCTTATTTGTAGTACACAGACAATGAGTTGTTGCTACTATTTATATTATTTATACGTCTGTTTGTACCTTCCATGCATTTCGTTTTTATGTGATGCACAATCATTTTAGTGTGAGATTTATAATAAATGCGACGTCCCACCCGAAACACAGGAAATCTGAGGAAACATCTTCATCGGAAATTGGGGCTAAATGTTGAGAAAGGAAAAGCATTCATTTAAACAAAAAATGTTAGCATATTTTAACTCTAACATTCGTTGTCTGTTGTAGGGGATCAGTTCTGAGCCTTGGTGAATGAGATTTTAGCCTTATTGTTTCTTCTTATTGTAATCATTTTTCATGTTGATCTGTGGATATGAAACAAATGTGCATCTTCAGCCCTTTACGAATAATAGTTGAATAGCATGTGTTAGATTGTCGTTGAGCATCGAGCCTATAAAAAACTTTCTCTTACTTAAAAACTCCGGTGGGCAGCCCTCCCCCCCTCCTCGCCCCCCCCCCCCAGCTTACAAACTCTGCTACCTGCTTGACCGCTAACTGAGAGAAGTTTAAACTTGGAGAAAAACGATCATATTAACCAACTTGCAATAACCATGGTAGCACATAACCCCCATTGTAAATTAGACATCAAATGAGGGAGAAATGTCATCTTTCACCTACTTTCTTTGTCATTTTCGCTGACGATTTCCAAAAATTGAAATAAATCAGAGAATTCTCCAAAAAATAACTTAGATAATCACATTAAACTATTTGCAGATGATAAAATAATAACTGAAGTAAATGAATATGACGTCCAACTAGCAGCCCATCAGCTAAACTAAAATACATACTGCAACAGAAAATAGTAACTAACAAGGAAGTAATGAAGCAAGTTTCATTTCCTGCATCTGATTCCGCCAGTAGTTATGACTATAACGATAGACGGAATTCTATGCGAAACAGTTAACTATAAATCCCCCAAGAGGTGCAAATCAAATTTCTAAAACTATTGCCTTACCATTACTGTTGGATGCAAGCGAGAGTTTGAGGAATAAAAAGAAAGATGGCAGAAGAACAAGCAGTAGAGTTGAGGTTCTGGGCGAAAGATACCGCTTACACATGAATACATATAATGAGGGATAAAAACATGAATTTTCAAGCTATTGAAGAGAAAAAAATGAGTACAGACATAAATGGAAACAATATGAACAGACAATCTGAGCAATCCGAAATGAGTGACGTAGGTCATGCCAGGAAACGGCTGACATGGACTTTGTAAAGACGAATCAGCAAACGGCTGTCACACATCCCATACGAGCGCTAAGCACACCAGCGGAAGTCATCCACTGGTGGCAAATTAATTCCAAACTGGCCCGCAGGATAGGTTAATGAGTATGAAATAACTTAGAAATACAGCTTTTAAGCTTTTAATTAACTTTACTCTATAACGAAAGCAATAAAAATACAGGAGCAAACCGAAAGGTCTAAATGGCCTTATTCTAAGAGAATTTGAAATAAGGAATGTGGTGTTTTAATGATATATACAGGAAATGTAATTTAGCCAAACAGTTGTCATAAATATTCGTTTTGTAAATAAAAAACGCCTCTTTCTTGTTGCAATGTATTTTATTCGCTCCGAAATCGTTTCGCCTTTTACTTCAAGGCATATTCAGTTGAATCTAGAAAGATACTGTTTTGTTTTGGTTTACAGCATATGTAGATTTTAAAACTGTTCCCGTCCTATTATCACATAAGTGACTACTTACAGTTACCGACAACGGCATTTCCTCTCGTGAGTAAAAAATAAGACGTAAACCATTTCATAAGCTACAAATATCGCGTATCAAAACAAAACAGTATCATTTTAGATTCTGCTGAAGATGTCTTGAAGTAAAAGATGGAACGCGCCTGGAACAAATAAAAAACATTGTAGCAAGAAAAATTCGTTATTATTCACCAAAGGAATATTTCTGTCTTTGCTACCGTTGATGGCCATGCAAACAGAGTTCTCATAAATGTTGTTGTTGTGGACCTCACTCCGAAGACCCGTGTAAGGCATCTCTCCATGCTAGTTGCTAGTCTATCCTGTGAAAGCCTCTTCATTTCTGAATAACTACTATAACCTACATCTACTTCAAACTGCTTACTGTGTTCATGTCTACATCTTCCTCTACAAAATTCTCCCCATCCCCGTCCCCAATTAAACAGCTTTTCCACCTATTCGATTCAGTAACTCCTTAGTTTCTTTCCGGAGTGCTTGTCGTCCATGTCTCACTTCCGTAAACGTCTACAGCCCAGAAAAGGCTCCCTAACATTTATAGTTATGTTCATTGTTAACAAGTTTCCGTATTTCAGAAATTATTTTCTTTCTACTGTTAGTTTGCATTTAGTATCCGCTCTATTTCGTGCGCCAACAGTCTCATTTTTCTGCACAAATAGCAAAAACTCACAGAATAATTTTCCGTTGCTGTTTCTGACACAGTTACAATGTCTTCTGTATACCTCAAACTATTAATTCATCTCTTGAACTTTCAATACCTTTCCAAATTTCTTATTGATTTCTTTTACTGTTTGCTCGATGTACAGATTAACACAGGGAATAGGCTACAGCCCTCGCTCAGCTACTTCTCAAATGGTTCAAATGGCTCTGAGCACTATGGGACTTAACTTCTGAGGTCATCAGTCCCCTATAACTTAGAACTACTTAAACCTAACTAACCTAAGGACATCACACACATCCATACCCGAGGCAGGATTCGAACCTACGTCCGTAGCGGTCGGGCGGTTCCAGACTGTAGCGCCTAGAACCGCTCGGCCACACCGGCCGGCGCTACTTCTCAACTACTGCCCATCAGCTCTTATGACTGCAGCCAGTACAAGCTGTAAATAACCATCCGTTCAATGTGTTTTATCCCTGCTATCTTGAATATTTCAAAGAGTGTAGTCTACATTGTCGAAAGTCATCTTCAAATAGCAATTGCTATAAACGGAGGTCTGCCTTCCCTCAACCTATATTCTCAGGTAAATGATAGGGTCAGTATTATCTTGCGTGCTCCTATTTTACCTTGGAATGTGAACCGATCTTCTCCAAGGTCGGCTTCAACTAATTTTTCATTCTTCTGTAAGTAATTCGTGTCAGCATAGTGCAACCAGGACCAGTTAAACTGATGGTTCGGTAATATTCGCACCTGAAAAATATACTTTCATTAATGAGGTTAATTATAAAATTTCCTGATTTGCTGAGAAAATTCATTTCTATCGAAATGGATTGTAAAACATTGACGAATGTTTCTAATTTCTATTCTGTGAGTATACATTACAGAAGCCCCGCAGAGGTCCAGAAACATAACGGGACACATCTGAGAACACTGATCAACATAATGTGGAATTAGGTAAATACCACAGGAAAATAAAGATTAGGTGGTGGAGATATGCCCCACTTGTAATATCTACACAGTAACTTTCGCCTGAATAAATCCTCGTATTGTGCGACTGCATGGAAAAATAAGTCCGCATAAAGAAGTTAAAATACAGAAAATATGGCGTGGCAAGTTATTAAAAGGTATATAACGTGTGCACAAAAATACATTGAGAGACGTAAAGAAAATATTACAATGCGGCAAAAAATACACACTCGAATGTGGCAGAAACTGAGTGACAAGATAAACTAAGTTATTTACACAAGAGGTAACGGTTGTCGATTAAGAAAATTTAGCAGCAAATTTTTTTAGTTACATAGAAGTATTGTTTATTCTGTATATAACTTACCTGAACAAGGCAATGTTGCGGATACTATTTAAGTAGTTCTTTACCTTCGAATGTACAGCTACTCATTACTATAAAATGAAACGATGACTGTTTCGTTGCGAGTTTGTACCCACATATTCCCTGTAACAACGTACGATACAGACCTTTTTTTTTCTAAGAAGCAGAAACTGTTTGATTTAAAATTATCGTATTTTTCTTTCGCTCTGTCAAATAACTGCCAAAGGATAGCAACGCGAAATGAAGATGTTTCCGCGAATAGCGAACTGCATTTAATTAAACTTCAGACTGAAGTTGCTTAACATTGCTGTTAAGGTTTGTAACTTTGCAACACGATAACTTTAATTAAGGAAGAGTCACGTAATTTCGACGCGAAATGAGAGTCTTGAAAAGAAAAATTCATGGAGCAGAAACTATTTATCTGTACAGTACAAAGTAGCAGCTACAACTTGCGCATCATTTTAACAGTCTTGCTGCCTTTCAGGGCGTAGGGTAGTTCATTTCTTGTTTATTTCCTTGGATACTTCTCCATACACTTTATGGAGTGGATAGGTGTTATCATCAAAGGACATTTAATGGTTCTGTCCAGTTTTTACTGCATAGTGTGCCTCGGTATTGTCATGAGAAGGGTTCATGTTTGATCCCCATTGCGTGGAATTTTTCCTCGCTGGACGGTCTGGAACGGTCTCCAGTTAGCTCTTGATGCCAAATGAGGAACTACTTGAGTGAGAAGTAGCAGTTGAATGTTCACATTTCTTCCACACCGATGATATGTGCTGTTGTCGTCTTGAAAACAGAAGTATCAAGAAAATACTATCATGCATATTTTGACTGAAAGGCAATACCTGATAATTCAGAATGTTTAAATAAACATTCTGGTTTATCGTTAGTGGCCATCTCACCGAGTAGGCCCATTTCTTGATAGAGAAGCGCCCCTCAAAACATGAGAGACCTCCATTCATTGCCTGCGAAAATTCGTGTCGCCTATGGAAGCTATTTTGATTCACAAGCCGTTAAACGTGGTTCTGATCCCTCTTATACACGACTGTATTCCGACCAAAATTGTGACCACGTGGCCAGTTTTACACTGTGAGGCGGCGGGTGGAATTATTTGTTATATAAAATGAATGTAGAGCGTAATGTAGAAAAGATGCATTTTCCGGCCGATTAGCAACATATGTGGGGCGGCGGGTGGAATAATTGTTATTATATGTTTTGTATTTATAATGTTGTTTTGCCGTTCTCAATACTGGCTCACTAACTACAATATTGGCAACCAGAAAGTGATTAGCAAAACGTGAAGCCTGTATTTATAATTCCTAGTGCCCACTTCATCTGAGAAATACACTTATAGCTACAGCTTATAGCTCTGAGGAATTAGGAGATTGTCTGGGATTCATAATCAAAAACGATTCTCTAAAAATGTTCACTATATTCTGATAGTCACAGACCAAAAAGAATCCACACAATTCAACTAACAGAACAGTTCAGAGTCTAATGCGCTGATGCAACTATAACTATTCAAACTAAATGTTTAAGTGAATGCTCGCCATAATTTGATGATAATGTTCATCAAACGCCACGCTAAATAATGGTAGAATGTCTGTCCCGCGACGGCACGTGAAAATACGACATACGCAAACTGAAGATAGATCATTAAAGTCATCCCAGAATTAACACTTCACTCGAAAACGATTTCATGGTTACGCGTATCCCGAGTAACTTATTACGGCATCCGAGGCTGTTTGTAGCAATGATACCGACGCGACGCGACTCCCGGCACAGATGGTGCGCTATTCAGCGTCTGGAGAGAACTGGGGCCTTGCTTCCTCGCGCAGCGTTCTTACGGTATATATAAAGCCGCGGTGAGGACGCCTAAGGGAACGCCTGATCAAATCGGCTCTCCCGACTAGCCGCTGGGCTAGTAATGCACCACATTAAGTTATTGAATAAATCATAGCTCCTTTTGCTGTTGGCCGATGAAGCTCTCAATTTAAATGTGCATTCAACACACAGGTAAGTAATCATAATAAAAGTTTGACGTGGCTAAGTTAAATATTTTGGGCGAGAGAATTAATTTAATTTCACTGCACGCAGTAGACGAGCTCTGAACTTGCCCTTTGGAGATATGCTATCGCTATAGTTTTATAGTTGTGCAATTGAAACTTCTCACATCTTTATGATTATAGCGGATCTCCCTTCTACTTAAATTTAAACATCCTAGCCTTATTTATTCGCCTACTTAATCTATCTTGCTTCCTTAATTTCTAAGACAAAAACCAAAAAATCATGAATTTCAACAAAAATTTTAATTTGTGAGATCCAGAATACTGTTTCTACTAAATTATTATGCAAAAGGAATATAAATACAAATTTTTAAGTTTCTAGCTCTTTTCTGTTGCGCCAATGATTTTTACAGAAAAAGTCCAAATTTCGAAAATGGTTAAAGTTATTGAACTGATATTTAACACATATTGATTTAGTATTACTCCTGACATGCTAGAAACGCTTCAGGTTATTTACTTGATTTTTAAAGTATTGTGCAACATTTATGACGTCAGGGCTAGTTACAGCGGACTGGCTGGCACACAATGGAGAGACTGATGTGAATTTTATACGGCGTGAGTAGGCTGCTTCCCTACAACACGTTCAACAGTCCCTCGTGAAACACCAACAAATCCAGCAGCTGCACAGTCAGCACATGTCCATTAGTACAGACAAACACAATTTCCCCTTTTGACACTGTCAGGTCCTTACATTTTACCATGTTACGAACAGTGTCTGCTCTAAACGTAAATGATTCACTGATCGCTATTGCCATACGCTCACGTAAAGGCAGTGTGTGCGCCGTTCGGTACGTGACTCGATCGCTGCGCATTGATCTGTGCTTACTCTCTGGGACTACTAGATTTTTGGTCTGGCGAGCTCATATTCCACTTATGTGACTTTAGAAGCCTCATTTCTCTTCGACTGGGAATATTCGGCGCTAATCATTATTGATGTCTATAAGTGCCACAGAGATGAGTTCCACATTTGATCAGGGCAACAGGAATTTAACTGTCCGCAAAAAATTAATGTAAATCTCTGAACAGCGGTGCATCTGATTTACCTAGACCAGTATCAACCAGCACGTATTGAGTCACTAGACCATAGATTAAAGAGATTATCAGAGAATTTTGGATTATCAAGATTAATCACAAAAAAAGAAAAAAAAGTTCAAACAACCACCCATAAGGACAGGTTTGCCAAGACATAAATATCCCTACTTACCCAGCGCTTTATAAATAGCAATAGAAACAACCTATCCTGGGTCTTACACCTTTCAAGGAATAATGAATGAAGAAGACGTCTTGTAACATTTGGAAAAGTCTGAAGATTAAGTGAATCAACCCCGACTGCGGTTTTTAAAGGGTATATGCAGCGGTTCTTAATATTTCTGCCCTTGGAAGACAAATTAAGAAATAAACAATAAGTTGAAACAGAATATCACCCAGTCTTATATTTTAATAAATATAAAGAGTCACATAGAGGGTCACCACAGTAGAACACATAGCCATGGGCTCCAACGAATCCACCGATTGATCGAAAGTGGGCCCACCGTCCTCTTCAGGGACGAAATGAAAATTATAGAAGGAAAACAAAAGAGTTTGAATGCGATTGAGGTTATGGTTTTGAAGTCTAAAAAGGAGGAGTCGTATTAACGAATAAAAATTCAGGGCGCTATTTTAAATAAGATCCAGTGCTATTCATATCTTTGCAACTAGCAAAGTTACAAGAAAGACAAGAAACTGAGTTAATGCTTCAGTGATTGACAGACGTCGCGTCGGATACTGTGAAAACTCCATAACGCTACGCAACGGGACGTCTGTGAACTGCTGAAAATCACAAACTGCTCATGCTTGTTAATATCCTCCTGGCTGCTAAACAACATTTGCTTAATATTTTTTATTCTATTTTGAACGTTGTGGCGGCAGATTGCGTAGTGAGACTTCGTTATGGAAATGCCAACAACCAAAACTATATATCACCTCGATAAATTTTTATTCTTGTCTTGATCTTCGCAGCGGCAAATTCTGTAATGAGACTTAAGTGTAGAAATTTCGTTCTAGTTATATTGGCAAATAACCCTAGCTATAACGTGCCGAATTTAGGTAAGTGTTTAGTTGATTGTAATGCTTCGAACTTTTTAGAAAATTTAGAAAGATATGGTAGTGTACGTAATGTACAGGAGCTAGATGAAAATATGGAAACACCGTGAGAAATGCGTAGTTGGAGATGCTAGCAAGCCTCCCGGTTGCGCTGTTGTACACACATCAAAAAATGTTTTGCGTCACCTCGGTTCCGAAAGTTACGGAACCTGTACAAAAAATTGAAACAGAGATGAACATAAACATCATTTCCGCCCTTTCTATTGCCTATGAAAACCACACTTTGCGTATTTTACCACCATATAGCGAGACCGTCAGAGTTGGTGCTCCAGTTTGCTGTGCACATCGGTACCTCTAAAACCTAGTAGCACGTCCTGTTGCATTGATGCATACCTGTATTCGTCGTGGCGTACTATCCACAAGTACATCAAGGTGTGTGTGTTGTCCTTAGCGTAAGTTAGTTTAATGACTCTGAGGACTATGGGACTTAACATCTGAGGTCAGTCCACTACAACCTAGAACTACTTCAACCTAACAAACATAAGGACACCACACACACATCCATACCCGAGGCAGGATTCGAACCTGGGACCTTAGCGGTCTCGCGGCTCCAGACTGAAGCGCCTAGAACCGCTCGGCCACACCGGTCGGCTAAGTTAGTTTAAGTTAGGCTAAGTAGTGTATAAGCCTAAGGAGCGATGACCATAGCGGTTTGGTCCCGCAGGGAATAAAAAAAAAGACCGCAGTTGGGACGTTATGGGTTAAATAGAAGGTGGCCTTTTCTTGTGTGGAGACTTTCATTTAAGTAGCACTGGCATTCTCCCACTTGCCGTACCATCATTCATACTTGACTGTGTGAACGACTGGAGACACGACCTGCGGTGGTGAACACCAACTGGGACATCGGGACAGCTCTACAAGACGTGAGATAAGCAAACCGCTTAATGACGAATTATGGAACTTGCGGTTGAGCTGGACCATGTGTCTGCGAGATGGTGAACGTAGTCCACCATACGGAACAATTGGCAAGAAACAACTCGCACTGTTAAGTTGCCCGAGGCAGTAACGTGTCACACCCGTTAAGTTACACTAGTTAATTAATTAGTTAGGCAGTGGGATAAAATATAAAAAAAACTACTCCGTCTACAGGCCACAAGTGGCCGATCGGCACCATCCGACCGCCGTGTCATCCTCAGAGGAGAATGCGGATAGGAGGGGCGTGGGGTCAGTACACTGCTCTCCTGGTCGTTATGATGGTATTCTTGATCGAAGCCGCTACTATTCGGTCGAGTAGCTCCTCAATTTGCATCACAAGGTTGAGTGCATCCCCGAAAAGAGGCAACAGCGCATGGCGGCCTGGATGGTCACCCGTCCAAGTGCCGACCACGCCCGACAGCGCTTAACTGCGGTGATCCCACGGGAACCGGTGTATCCACTGCTGCGAGGCCGTTGCCACTGATAAAATATAAGTTGAGTTGCTAAAGAGGGACGCCACTGAAGGCAGCCGAGAGGGATTAAGTAATTCAGTTATCTCAGTAAAGAGGTGGTAGGTCACAAATGAACTTTCAACTCGTAGACTGTTGTAGTGATTCCAGTTATTCGAAGCATCAGGCAGATAGCTCAGTAACGTGAGACGACTCCTTGTGGACCACTTGTGAGCTATACAGCAGAAGACGCCCTGAGAGTGCCTTTACGACTGCTACTCGCCTGCTCGCGGCAGTCCTCGACCGCTGTGTTCCAAGAAGAAGGGTGTCTTCTCGGCAAGGGTTGGGAGCCCTCCCTGCCCCCCCCCCCCCCCCCCCCCCCAGGCCACTGAATTACGCGGGACGTAACGGTGCGGCGCGGAGGCAGAGCGGCCGATTCCTGATTCCTCGCCAGTCGATCGCTCTTCTCTCCTCGCCCACGGCGGAATCCATTTATCTGGGCCGGGCTGGGAATCTGTGAGTCCCGCGGCAGCGCCTGTGGGACTCATGAATAAGGAAGGAAGCGCCCGCCGCAAATAAATAAAGCCAAGCGTTGCGGGGCGGTGTGGGGCGCAGACGGTGTGCCCCGGGCTGCCCTGGCGCTCTCTGATCCCGGCGGGCCGGTACTCGGTCTGGAGGAGGCCGTCCTGAGCCTACCTACCAGGAACCACACACTCTGCCCGCGCTTCGGGCGCCACGACGGGAACTGAATCTGGCGCCCTGTGCGTGAAAAGGTAATGGCCCGTCTCCATTCCATTCCAAAAACACGGTTACGTATGCCCCGGCCTGACAGACAGGATTTCCTACTCTATCCGTTCTGTTCTCTCTGATAGCAACCTCTGCGCAGCTGCCAAGCCTCCCGAACATTGTATCAAAAAGACGATAATGGAATCTTGTAGATGCTGAATTTCGGTTGGCGGGATGAGATTCGCGAATGTCCTCCGGCCGTACGAGGCCACCTAGTGCCAACCGCCGTCGCCAGTTCCGAAATGGGATGGGATGAGATCTCACACAAGGGAACGGACTCTACTTGCCTGAGCGAGATACTGGCGAGGGGGGGGGGGGGGGGGAGGGGGGAAGGGCATAGAAAGGGGGCAGCCTCAGTATCGCTTCTCAAGAGGAGTGGCATTCTAAAACCGTCAACCGTGCGGGATTAGCCGAGCGGCCTGAGGCGCTGCAGTCATGGACTGTGCGGCTGGTCCCGGCGGAGGTTCGAGTTCTCCCTCGGGCATGGGTCTGTGTGTGTTTGTCCATAGGATAATTTAGGATAAGTAGTGTGTATAGTGTGTAAGCTTAGGGACTGACGACCTTAGCAATTAAGTCCAAAGGATTTCACACATTTGAACAAAAACTTCCCCCCAAATCAGCCTGTGTATCTACTATATACGTGGTAATGTAATCGATATCAAATTATAAATAACTAGGCTCCAAGTGGGCACTATAGCGAAAAAGGATTCCCTCCCACAATTAATTTTCCTACCAGAAATGGCCAAGTTCACGCAAAAAATCCAACAAAAATGCAGTCGTCAGATGCACAATAATTTCACTTGCTCCACGGTTTACAAAAGACTCATCTCTCGTCGTCAGAAGTCTACGAAATTTAGTATATTATAAATCACTAGAAATTTGCCATGCAATGATGTAAATTATGAGAAGCACTTTACAAAAACTTACTTATGAACATAGCCAACTATTGCACTAGCAGCATATTCACTGAAGCGCCAAAGAAACTGGTATAGGCATGTGTATTCAGATACGGAGATATGTAAACAGGCAGATTACGGTGGTGAGGCCGACAACGCCTATATGAGACAACAAGTGTCTGGCCCAATTGTTAGATCGGTTACTGCTGATACAATGGCAGGTATTCAAGAGTCAAATGAGTTTCAACGTGGTGTTATAGTCGACGCGCGAGCGATGGGACACAGCATGGTTCAAATGGCTCTGAGCACTATACGACTTAACTTCTGAGGTCATCAGTCCCCTAGAACTTAGAACTAATTAAACCTAACTAACGTAAGGGCATCACACACACCCATGCCCGAGGCAGGATTCGAACCAGCGACCATAGGGGTCTCTCGCCTCCAGACTATAGCGCCTAGAACTGCACGGCCACTCCGGCCGGCCGGACACAGAATGTCTGAGGTAGCGATGAAGAGGGGATTTTCCCGTACGGCCATTTCACGAATGTACCGTGAATATAAGGAATCCGGTAAAACATCAGATCTCCACCATCGCTGCGGCCGGAAAATGATTCCGGAAGACGACTGAAGAGATTTGTTGGACGTGACAGAAGTGCCATCCTTTCGCAGACTGCTGCAGAATTTCGGCGCTTGTCCATCAACAAGTGACAGCGTGCGAAGCATTCAACGAAACAAAATCGATATGTGCCTTCGAAGCCGACCGCCCACTCGTGTACCCTTCATGACTGCACGACACAAAGCTTTGAGCCTGCGTGGACACTTCAACACCGACATTGGACTGTTGATGACTGAAGACATGTTGCCTGGTCGGACGAGTGTCGTTTGAAATTGTATCGAGCGGATGGACGAGTGCGGGTGTGAAGACAACCTCATGAATCCATGGAACCAGAATGTCAGCAGGCGACTGTTCAAGCTGGTGGAGGGTCTGTAATAGTGCGGGGTGTCTGCAGTTGGAGTGATATGGGACTCCTCGCACGTCTAGATAAGACTTACAGGTGAGACATACGTAAGCATCGTGTCTGGTCACCTGCATCCATTCATGTCCATTGTGCATTCCGACCGACTTGGACAGTTCCAGCAGTAGAATGCGACAACCCCACACGTCCTGATTTGCTGTAGAGTGGCTCCAGGAACACTCTTCTGAATTTAAATATTTCCGCTGGCCACCAAACTCCCCATGAACGTTATTGAACATCAAATTGGTTCAAATGGCTCTGAGCACCATTGGACTTGACATCTGAGGTCATCAGTCCCCTAGAACTTAGAACTACGTAAACCTAACTAACCTAAGGACATCACACACATCTGTGCCCGAGGCAGGATTCGAACCTGCGACCATAGCGGTCGCGCGGTTCCGGACTGAAGTGCCTAGAACCGCTTGGCCACGCGGGCAGGCGTATTGAGCATATATGCGATGCCTCGCAACGTGCTATTCAGAAGAGATCTCCACCCCTTCTTACTCTTACGGATTTATTGACAGGCCTGCAGGATTCATGGTGTCAATTCCCTCCACGTCGTGTTGCGGCACTTCTGCGTGCTGCCGGATGCCTTACACGATATTAGGCAGGTGTACCAGTTTCTTCGGCTCTTCAGTGTGTAAGCATATATGAAATATAAGTGAGAAATAAAAACTATGAATAAAAGCGTAACAAAAATTAACTGACCTGTAAAACAGAGGTGAGACCACGTAACCAATATTAAAGAGAGAGGAAGAAATTTAATTGTTCTTTAATGAAACGAGTAAAAGTCTGTCATATTTGAGCTTGGAATAACTAAAAAAATTATAAAACTTCCCTTCCCAGAATTTACCAAATAGTAATGTCACTGGTAGAATAATTAACGCAAGCAAACAGTTTAAATAAGTAGTTCTGTAACACTGCAATATGGTAAGTCCTTAACATAAACAAAGTTTATTCAGTGAGAAACTATCCAGCTTACATCTACCTCACTGTCGAAAAGGTCTACAAACAGGAGGTCACCCGTTCTGCTGAGGTTGTTCAAAAAACTGCCGTCATTGAAATCTTGCTACAACGCACGTATTTTACTAACATTTTGAATGAGACATTGAATAAACTTCTGCAAAACCTAACTAAACGTATCAAAGAAAGAGCAATAGGCGCAAAAACTACTGATAGTAATCTACAAATAATAAGACAAAAAGGGAATGTAAAACAGAGCGTTCTAACTACAGCGTGATATCGAGAATGTGTACTGCATACAAGTACTAAAGGAATTTAACGTATTCGAATACTACTTGCGTTAATATTTTGTGGTGTTACCGTCAGACACCACACTTGCTAGGTGGTAGCCTTTAAATCGGTCGCGGTCCGTTTGTATACGTCGGACCCGCGTGTCGCCACTATCAGTGATTGCAGACCGAGCGCCGCCACACGGCAGGTCTAGTCTAGAGAGACTCCCTAGCACTCGCCCCAGTTGTACAGCCGACTTTGCTAGCGATGGTTCACTGCCTACATACGCTCTCATTTGCAGAGACGACAGTTTAGCGTAGCCTTCAGCTACGTCATTTGCTACGACCTAGCAAGGCGCCATATTCAGTTACTATGTCTTCTGAACAGATAATATTGTGACTCATGTACCGTCAAGAGCGACGTTCATCATTAATGGATTAAAGTTAAGTATCAAACTAATTACGTCCGCTTTCTGAATCCTAATTCCTTGTCATGTTCCAGACCTCACGTCACTATAGTCCTTCCCTCCTCGCGCCAGCCTGCGTGAGCTAAAACGCGTGCATTTCAGCCTCTACTAGTAACACGGTGTTGGCTCTTCTGCCACCACAACATATTTTACTGTGAGAAGCACTGCAGAGAGAATGTGGTTTTAGTTGAGTGCGTGAGATTAACGGGAGAATTATTAAAATGATTTGATCACTGAGTTATATGTGATAGATAACAATAAGTAAGCATGCATTTGACTCTGGCATAGGGATATGACGTTTTGTTTTATAAAACATTATTGGAGGGCAGCATGGAGGGTAAAAATCGTAGAGGAGACCAAGAGATGAATACACTAAGCAGATTCAGAAGGATGTAGGATGCAGTAGGTACTGGGAGATGAAGGAGCTTGAACAGGACAGATTAGCTGCATCAAACCAGTCTCAGGACTGAAGAAAACAACAACAAACATAACAAAAAACAGGGAGAGGAGAGTGGTCCAGCAATTATTAACTTCGTCAAAAGAAATTTAATTAAAAGATACAGCTAGTTGTTGTCCCACATTCGCCACACAGAAAGGATATTCTAGTGGTTGTGATTCTTGAATTGGCGGCCGTTGATCATGCGCTAAAGTGCTGCCACACTATAAATATTGCACTAAAGTTATTCCATATTTTCTGTTCGTATGCGAGGCGAAAGTTGCACGAAAATCACGCCATTTCTCTCCGAATGCGTGCTGGTAGGAAAGTGATATTGACGAAAACATGTTCTGTAGCGCTCTCCCTGGGATAACTAGAAACCAGTATCGAGTGCTGAAATGCTGGTCATCTTTGCTACGATCAACTCAGGGAAGGGACGCAGCTGTCTATTTTCCACTTTTCATGCACTAATGTGATGTCATCCGTGCCGACAGTGTGGATGCAACGTTGCTCGCAGCACCGGGTCAGTATTTTTCTTTGGAAGTGCGTGTAAAGTAAAGTGAAACTGACAGTGGTGAATCCTGCAAGTGATCTGCTTAAGAGGCCCTTTTCCAGTAGATCTTAGGAGAAAATCAGTGTTTAAGAGTTAGGTAAACCTACTCCAAATTTAAATCTAACAAGGGGGGGGGGGGGGGGGCTTGCGGCAGGGTTCACAATATTTGAGTTAAGTAGATACGTGCCTCTTTCAAGTTCCTAGAACATTTCGCCCGAGTGGACCGTAGAAAAAGGTAAGAAGCTTACTAAACATTTTAAAGTAGAGTATAAGGGATTCTTGAGCAACACTTAATTTATCGGTGCTGTGGGGCAGTGGTGGGGTGTACCGCTTTGCAGTTGGTCGGCCCGACTTCAATTCTCGCTGCTACCACCATTTCTTTTCGCTTTTCTCATTTTCTTTTATCCTCACAACGTTAAACTATTAATTGTAAAACTTTAAATATGTTTGAGCAATTCAGTTAATACAATGTGTCTCCCCTAATGGTCGCCAGGGACATTTGCTCTGGTCTTTCACCAAATATTTCCAGTTTCGTTTTTGCTCTGTGCAGCTGGAGTCAGCGCAAACAAATGACGCTCGTCAAGTCTTTATGCGACGCACAGTATCAGCGGAAAGGGTCGGTTTGTTTGTCGTTGCAAATAAAATGATTTTTAAAGCGGAATTTTACGAGTCCGTCCTATACAGTGGTCACAAATTAGTCTAATGCGATATATGTTTTAGCGTCATGTATTGACGGGGGACAGTAAAACTCGAAGAGTAACCAGTATTCCAGCGGCCACGGCAACGCCCTGGCGCGCGCTCACTTCTAGAGCCAACCATGCACCACTAGTAAGTTGCTGCTTCGTACCTGTCTATTCTTCGCGTTTTACTGTACCTGTTAGCACATATTCATAAAAGTAGACTATTTAGGCAGCGCTCTATCGAATGCGCACGTAAAATCCCTTTATTTCTGTTGGTTCTGAGCGCCGAATGAAAGGCATGACGAATAATAATTGTTTGATCTGATTCCAGCTACACAATGCCGAAACGAAATTGGAAATATTTGCCGAAACACAAGAGAAAGTGAGCTTGGCGGCTCTTAGGAGAGACACCCGATGTATGTAATAATATATTCAATTTAGTAATGATTAGTACCACCGTAACTCAAAAGTCTATCAGTGATGGTTAAAAATCGAGCATAAAAGGATATTTTAGCATGAAAGAGAAGGAAAAGAGTCGATCTGTTGGTGTGATGTTCGCAATATAATGTTTTGCTTTCCATGTTTGTTATTCGAGAACAGTGACGTGCTGGCTGTAGGGGTAGTTAAAGATCTAGGACATAACATTCCAGTAATAAAAATAATGAAATAAAATGGAAATGTCGTGTGGCTAGGGCCTCCCGTCGGGTAGGCCGTTCGCCTGGTGCAGGTCTTTCGATTTGACGCCACTTCGGCGACCTGCATGTCGATGGGGATGAAATGATGATGATTAGGACAACACAACACCCAGTCCCTGAGCGGAGAAAATTTCCGACCCAGCCGGGAATCGAACCCGGGCCCTTAGGATTGACAGTCTGTCACGCTGACCACTCAGCTACCGGGGCGGACATAAAAATAATGTAGCACATGAGTAAAATTTTGCTGGAGCTGTCATGGACCATTGTTAAATAATGCCGCTGCAAAAATGGTTCAAATGGTTCTGAGCACTATGGGACTTAACATCTGAGGTCATCAGTCCCCTAGAACTTAGAACTACTTAAACGTAACTAACTAACTTAAGGATTTCACACAAATCCATGCTCGAGGCAGGATTCGAACCTGCAACCGTAGAAGCCGGCCGTTCCGGACTGAAGCCCCTAGAACCGCTCAGCCACCACGGACGGCAATGCCGCTGCAGTTTTCCTCTTGAAAGAGACCGAAGGTGTGAAGATACGGTAAAGATGCGGATCGTTTTGTTGTTGGTGGTAGCGTTGGTGTTTAACGGCGGTGCAAAAGAAATATAATCCTTACCAAACGATGTAACGTCTACCTGCTTGACTGTATGTGTAACTAATCGTGACGACAGTTCGACCTATACAGATCTTGTACAGGCCTGTGGTACGTACTTCATAATATTGTGGTCAATACTGAAATCAGATATAAGATGAACATCAACAAAAGCAAAACGAGGATAGTGGAATGTGGTCGAATTAAGTCAGATGATGCTGAGGGAAGCAGATTAGAAAATAAGACACTTAAAGTAGTATGTGAGTTTTTCTATTTGGGGAGCAAGATAACTGACGATGGGTGAAGTAGAGAGGATACAAAACGCAGGCTAGTAACAGCTAGGGACGCGTTTCTGAAGAGGAGAAATTTAATCACATCAAATATAGATTTAAGTGGCAGGAAGTCTTCTGAAAGTATTTGAATGGAATGTAGCCATGTGTGTAAGTGAAACAGAAGGGGAAGAAGAAAATAGTAGCTTTCGGAATGTACTGCTACAGAATAATGCTGAAGATTAGATGGGTAGATCACGTAACTAATGAGGAGGTACTGAAGAGAATTGGGGAGAAGAGGAATCTGTAGCACTTCTTCACTAGAAGAAGTGATCGGTTGGTAGGACATGTTCTGAGACATCAAGGGATCACCAATTTAGTATTGGAGGGCAGCGTGGAGAGTAAAAAGCGTAGAGGGAGACCAAAAAATGAATACGCTCTGCAGATTCAGAAGGATGTAGGTCGCAGTAGTTACTTGGAAATGTTTGGAATATAATACAGGACACTGGCGCAAAGACAGTTGATTAGAAACTTTACACTACCACCTCTCCTTCGCTGACCGAGAAAAAATTGGCCGTCAAATTTCTATCCACCACCAGGATTCGAACTGACTTGTCTCCAAGTCGAGTGCCGACGTACAGGAGTGCCTTAGCGAAGTAGGCTATAAAGGCGGGTGGTTGAACTAGTCTAAGTCTCAAAAATGATATCGACAGGAAGTGCAAACTGGCTAATCATGGATGGCTAGAGGACAGATGTAAGGATGCAGAGGATTATCTCACTAGGGTTAAGATAGATACTGTCTACAGGAAAATGGAAAAGACCTTTGGAGAAAAGAGAACCACTTGTATGAATATCAAGAGCTCAGATGGAAACCCAGTTCTAAGCAAGAAGGGAAAGCAGAAAGGTGGGCCGGCCGGAGTGGCCGTGCGGTTCTAGGCGCTACAGTCTGGAGCCGAGCGACCGCTCCGGTCGCGGTTCGAGTCCTGCCTCGGGCATGGATGTGTGTGCTGTCCTTATGTTAGTTAGGATTAATTAGTTCTAAGATCTAGGCTACTGATGACCTCAGTAGTTAAGTCGCATAGTGCTCAGAACCATTTGAACCATTTAAACCAGAAAGGTGGAAGGAGTATACAGAGGGTCTATACAAGGGCAATGTACTTGAGGACAATATTATGGAAGTGGAAGAGGATGTAGATGAAGATGAAATGGGAGATATGATACTGCGTGAAGAGTTTGACACAGCACTGAAACACCTGAGTTGAAACAAGGCCCCGGGAGTAGACAACATTCAATTAGAACTACTGACAGCCTTGGGAGAACCAGTCCTGACAAAACTATACCATCTGGTGAGCAAGATGTATGACACAGGTGAAATACCCTCAGACTTCGAGAAGAATATAATAATTCCAATCCCAAAGAAATCAGGTGTCGACAGATGTGAAAATTACCGAAGTATCAGTTTAATAAGTCACGACTGCAAAATACTAACACGAATTCCTTACAGATGAATGGAAAAACTAGTAGAAGCCGACCTTGGGGAAGATCAGTTTGGATTCCATAGGAATACCGGGACACGTGAGGCAATACTGAACCTACGACTTATCTTAGAAGCTAAATTAAGGAAAGGCAAACCTACGTTTCTAGCATTTGTAGACTTGGAGAAAGCTTTTGACAATGTTTTGACTGGAATACTCTCTTTCTAATTCTAAAAGTGGCAGGGGTAAAATACAGTGAGCGAAAAGCTATTTACAATTTGTACAGAAACCAGATGGCAGTTATAAGAGTCGAGGGACATCAAAGGGAAGCGGTCGTTGGGAAGGGAGTGAGGCAGGGTTGTAGCCTCTCCCTGACGTTATTCAATCTCTATACTGAGCAAGCAGTGAAGGAAACAAAAGAATAATTCGGATTAGGTATTAAAATTCATGGAGAAGAAATAAAAACTTTGAGGTTCGCCGATGACATTGTAATTCTGTCAGAGACAGCAAAGGACTTGGAAAAGCACTTGAACGGAATGGACAGTGTCTTGAAAGGAGGATATAAGATGAACGTCAACAAAAGCAAAACGAGGATAATGGAATGCAGTCGAATTAAGTCGGGTGATGCTGAGGGAATTAGATTAGGGAATGAGACACTTAAAGCAGTAAAGGAGTTTTGCTATTTGGGGAGCAAAATAACTGATGATGGTCGAAGTAGAGAGAATATAAAATGTAGACTGGCAATGGCAAGGAAAGCATTTCTGAAGAAGAGAAATTTGTTAACATCGAGTATAGATTTAAGTGTCAGGAAGTCGTTTCTGAAAGAATTTGTATGGAGTGTAGCCATGTATGGAAGTGAAACATGGATGATAAATAGTTTAGAAAAAATAGAAGCTTTCGAAATGTGGTGCTACAGAAGAATGCTGAAGATTAGATGGGTAGATCACGTAACTAATGAGGCGGTATTGAATAGAATTGGGGAGAAGAGAAGTTTGTGGCACAACTTGACTAGAAGAAGGGATCAGTTGGTAGGACATGTTCTGAGGCATCAAGGATCACCAATTTAGTATTGGATGGCAGCGTGGAGGGTACAAATCGTAGAGGGAGACCAAGTGATGAATACACTAAAAAGATTCAGAAGGATGTAGGTTGCAGTAGGTACTGGGAGATGAAGAAGCTTGCACAGGACAGAGTAGCATGGAGTGCTGCATCAAACCTGTCTCAGGACTGAAGACCACAACAACAACAACAACAAGTATTAAAACTCATCTACTCCTTTTCATGTGTCATTGGGAATTACTGCACAAACAGCACTGTTCGTGAACAATGAACAGGAGCCACATTAAAATTACATTTAGCAATAAAAAATAAAAATAAACCTCAAAACAGCATTTTCTACCAAGGAATAAAGCTGTACTTGTAACACCATAGCTCTAATACTCTACTGATTTATTTTGCTTTTGTTTTATTTAATGCTACATCGTTCATCTTCTGTAAATGTATGTGATTGAATGGATAGCGCAAAATTGTATACTCCTTTCTTTGTTTAAAACTTTGATGTCGTGGCTTGATTCTATGCAATGTAGTATATCTGTCAATTAAATTCTTTGTCTCATTTGGAGAGAACAAAACTTACTGTATATAGTTGTAATATCTGTGTGAATAATTTTTTGTAGAATTGTCAATATGTGCAAATGTTCTGTTTTATTTAATGTGTTTTGTTGCTGTTATGTAAACTGCTGATCCTCACTTAGGGTTCTTACTTAGTTTGTATTAAAAAGGTGTAGTGGTTCCCCTCGGGAACGGAACTTAATAGCGCTCGCAAATTGTGGTTGGCCTAGGTAGAAAAGGTGGAACAAGAGTCAGTCGGGGACGAACTACCAAACTGTGAACCGCCATGTACAAGTTGCATATTGTGCTGGTTCCGAGGGAGGCTTTTTCTGCTGCTTTCCAATGCCTCGGATGGATGGATAAATAGCTGGAACGATTCTGGAATTGGTATTCATCATCGCCACCAAGAAGGGCCAGAGTCCAGCAATTCTGTCTGCAAATCCGCGTACCAGCATGCAGTTGCCACCATATTGCGCAATCACTGTAGCGGAATACTGTAGTGATGCACAGTGAAGGATCAGCTTATTGGATGTGTTAGTGTGCTCAAATATAAGGTAACTTATAACTGAATTTATGTACCTACCTTGATTTTGTCCCTATCACAACACCTTTCAGGTTTCTCTCCATTTAAACTAAAATTACCGAGTGTCCTAGTTTGTAGGAAAAAATGAAAGCCTCAGAACATTAATTAATGTTGTTTGATCCTTGCTAAGAAGGGAGTGTTCAGATATACTGTGGGTTTAGTGAAATTGTGGAAGGCAGTAAATGTAGTTCTCTGAAGTTTCAAAATCACCTATTTAATCATTTACTTGAATGTAGAAGACTGTGGCAATAAAGACAATTTGCGGTTTCTTTTCTAAATTGAAGTTCTTAAAATTGAGGCTTATAAAGTTTTACTTAGTTAATGATCATAGTGCTGCCTGTAGTAAATTTTAAACGGTGAGTCAGTTCTTGTAAATTTGTCAACATTGTGTCTCACTGTAGTAAAAGTCGTGAACTGCATTTATGGAAAGTTATATAACCATGCTTGCTAAGCACTTGTTTCTTTTGGGTATTGAAAGTGCATACTAATAGTGTAATAAAATTCACAGGTTATCCTTTCCCATTATTTATGAAAACAATAATTTCTTTATTCAAAAGACAGTGAGAGATAACCTGTTAGTGAATTCCATTTAACTTTCATTCTAAACAGAATAGTATTTAGCTGACAGCTACTTAACCTGTGACCAGTTCATAATTTTGCAGTGAACTACATTTATAATTTCATGCCAGCTAGAAAAATGTTTGAACAATAATGCTGAACCTATGTCCAATTAATGATCCTGCAGTGATTGTTACTAGTAATGTTTTAAAGATCATTCAGTTTGAACAAACCCTGAAAGTAATAGTGTGTTTCGGTATCTGTTATATTTTTGCGAATAGTTTGTGCTGCTCTAGTTGTTAGCTTCAATCTTACCGTAAACATATGTATGTGCCAGAGTTCATTGCACTCGCGTGTGGCCAAGTCTAGGTTGTGTTTGTCCGTTAAAGCTACTCATACCTACTTTCTTAAACGAGAACGTTACTCTTTCTCTTGCCTAATTAGGCTGGCGACCGTTTTCCTTGTTCTTTAAACAGTAAAGCTAAACATTGTTTGTTACTGTTCAAATATTTACGTAATTCTGACTCTCACTTCCGATAAGCCACCTCCGTTAGGTACAACACGGTCAGCATAACAAAATTCCTCTCAGAGGGTAACACTGCTCTGTTGCTTTATACCATAATTGCTTTAACAAGATAGTTTTATTTCACGACCTGCCTACAACTTTAAGGTTATGGTATAGCAGTAGCGGACGGTAGTGTTATATACTATAAGTTACCAAAAGAGATTAAAGAAATTGCGAAAATACACACATTTATAAAAGGCAGCTAAAGAATACCTGTAATGCAATACATTTTATTCGTTGAAGGATTAATTAGATAATACAGAGTAGGGGTTTGGCAAAAACGTTATACAAATAAATAATAATAACGGTTATAAAACATCCAAAATTCCATAACACCTTCACATTATGTTTTGTTCCTTCTTTTCTCCTTTTCTAGAAAAACGTACCCCCAAACTACGCATACAACAATACTAACCGCTTCCTATTTTTGAGCTCAACATCTAACTCATTATAGAGGAATGCTGACAGTTTTTCAGGATAGAAAATGGGAAGTTTCGGTACAGAAAAAGATCCACAGACCACCAGTGTGTGTGTGTTTGTGTGTGTAGGAGTGAAGTGTTATGGAACAATGTCTGCATAGTGTGTGCAGTGACTGATAGTGAGATATGAATGAAAGGTGTGGCATTACATTATTTAACAAGTTATTTCTAAAACTGTTGTATACCAGGAGTAAATCTAATGATTGTCTCTAACTCGAAGTCTGTAAATGTATGTGTTTACGAATTAGCTTATTTTAAATTGGTCTATACTGGTAAATACTTTCACATGTCCTATATCATTGGAAAAAAAGTCTACAGATGAATAAAGCTACTACTACTACTACAACTACTACTACTATTTCCTAATCTGATTCCTAGCTATCGTCCGACTAATTCGACTACATTCCATTACCTTTGTTTCAGTTTAGTTGCTGTTCATATTAATAGATGGTTTTTTCTGTTTACACAGCTGCAGGCTGAGGCACGCTTTCAGAATTTCCTCATCCAGCGCAGCAGGTGCCCACAGTGAGAGTCTCAGTTGTCGATAAGGCTTGTACACTGGCTGTCCCTGGCTCTAACGTCCCACGGCGGCGACGCTGCGTCGAATGGCCAACGGCGGCCAAAAATTAATAAGGCCGCCGTCACAGGGTGGTGTGGGATGGCGGCTGGCGGTGTCCGGTTAGCGGGACAGGTTGGTGATTAACGAGGCTAGAGCGGCGGTAGGCGATTCCCCGCAGGCGTGTGACGCGGCGTTGCCTACATACAAGGGGCGCCGACTGCGGTGGATCAAAACATTTTGTTTACTTTAGTGATAACAATGCAGCGCGTAGCCATTGATGCACGTCTTTGGAACGATGGAATGCTACATCTTACTGCTTAGAGATTATAACGTTCTAAAGTAATTTTAGTTGTAAAATGTTTTAATTGGAACTAAATGGCAATACGAAATTGTTAAGGCTCTCGTGGCCACTTGTTGACAAACTGCCTATTGGCTTCTGTCTCGGGTTCTTCGGCCGACGTTCATCTAATGATTTTTCTGACATTTCGCCAGCACGAGTGGCTGGCATTGTCAAAGCTTCACCCGCCATTGCCGGTGGTGAACTGGAGGCGAGCTCGCGGCCGCAGACTATATGAACCTGGCGCGCCAACGTCCGAGGGCTTCTCCGCGGTCATTTCCGGTGCGGTTCTCCTCTTGTTACCTGCGACGGTCGTTCGCTGCAGTACGGGCAGCCAGGATCCGTTTACCTTAAGGCTTTCCTCTTTCTTGTTGAAACTGTTCGCGTGTTTTTGGATTTCTACAGCTTCTCTGAACAAGCGCGTGTGATAGTTCTTCTCTACAGCCAGAATTTCCGTGTCGGCGAATTTTATTACGTGGTCGGTCTCATTCAGTGCGTGCTCTGCCACGGCCGATTTCTCCACCTGCCCCAACCTGCAATGTCGCTTATGCTCTTTGATCCTGGTGTTAATTGATCGTCCAGTCATTCCGACATAAACTTTTCCGCATGTGCATGGTATACGGTATATTCCCGATATTGCAAGTGGGTCTCTTTTCTCCTTCGCCGATCTAAGACACTCTTTGATCTTCCTTGTCGGTTTGAAAATGGTCTTTACGCCCTGTTTGCGCAATATACGGCCGATTCTGTCCGTCACTCTGGGAATGTATGGCAGAAAGGCCGTACCCGACATTTCTTTTTCTGGTTCCTTACTTCGCCGAGTGTTTGGCTCTGTTACACTTCTAATGTAATTTGTGGAGTACCCATTGCTCCTCAGGACAGTTTCCAGGTGTTGCATTTCTCGTTTGAGGTGTTGCAGCTCACATATTCGTCCTGATCTCGTTACGAGCGTACTAATCATGCCTCTTTTCTGGCTCGGGTGGTGGTTTGACAGTTTGTGCAGGTATCGGTCCGTGTGTGTCGGTTTCCGATACACGCTGTGTCCCAGGTTTTCGCCGTCCCTTGTGACCAGCACATCTAGAAATGGCAGTTTCTTGTCCTTTTCTACTTCCATGGTAAATGTTATGTTGGCATGGAGGCTGTTCAAGTGTCTCAGGAATTCACCGAGCTGTTCTTCACCATGGCTCCACACCACGAAAGTATCATCGACGTACCTGTACCACACCTTAGGTTTGCAAGTCGCCGAGTCTAGTGCCTGTGCTTCGAATTGTTCCATGAAGAAGTTGGCCACCACTGGACTGAGAGGACTACCCATGGCGACACCTTCCAGCTGTTCGTAGAAATCGCCATTCCACGTGAAATAGCTCGTGGTGAGTCATGCATGGAAGAGCTTTTTGATGTCTTGCGGGAAAATGGAACCGATGTGCTCCGGAGCGTCACTGAGTGGCACTTTCGTAAATAACGAAACAACATCAAAACTGACGAGGATGTCGTTCGGCGCAAGTTTCAGTTTCTTCAGCTTCTCAATGAAATGTCCTGAGTCCTTAATGTATGTGTCGGTCTTCCCCACGTGTGGCTGGAGCAGAGAGGCCAAGTGTTTCGCCAGTTTATACGTCGGTGAGACAGGAGCGCTAACGATCGGTCTCAGTGGAACGATGTTCTTATGGATCTTGGGTAATCCATACAGCCGAGGTGGTAGGGCTTCTGTGTTGCGCAGGTTTCTCTGTACGTCCGCCGGCAGAGAAGACGCCTTGATTAATCGATTCTTATTCCGTGTGATACGCTGCGTCGGATCTGCGCTTAGTTTTCGGTACGTCGTCGGATCTAATAGGTCTCGGATCTTTTGCTCATAATCTTCGGTCTTCATTACGACGCTCGCATTCCCCTTATCGGCAGGCAGTACCAGTATACTCTTGTCGGCGTTGAGATTCTTAATGGCTTGTACCTCTTCTTTCTTCAGGTTGCAAGCTGGTGATTTTGCTCGGCGCAGTATCCTGGCTGTTTCAGTGCGTAGAGCAGGACGAATATGTGAGCTTCAACACCTCAAACGAGAAATGCAACACCTGGAAACTGTTCTGCGGAGCAATGGGTACTCCACAAATTACATTAGAAGTGTAACAGAGCCAAACACTCGGCAAAGTAAGGAACCAGAAAAAGAAATGTCGGGTACGGCCTTTCTGCCATACATTCCCAGAGTGACGGACAGAATCGGCCGTATATTGCGCAAACAGGGCGTAAAGACCATTTTCAAACCGACAAGGAAGATCAAAGAGTGTCTTAGATCGGCGAAGGAGAAAAGAGACCCACTTGCAATATCGGGAATATACCGTATACCATGCACATGCGGAAAAGTTTATGTCGGAATGACTGGACGATCAATTAACACCAGGATCAAAGAGCATAAGCGACATTGCAGGTTGGGGCAGGTGGAGAAATCGGCCGTGGCAGAGCACGCACTGAATGAGACCGACCACGTAATAAAATTCACCGACACGGAAATTCTGGCTGTAGAGAAGAACTATCACACGCGCTTGATCAGAGAAGCTGTAGAAATCCAAAAACACGCGAACAGTTTCAACAAGAAAGAGGAAAGCCTTAAGGTAAACGGATCCTGGCTGCCCGTACTGCAGCGAACGACCGTCGCAGGTAGCAAGAGGAGAACCGCACCGGAAATGACCGCGGAGAAGCCCTCGGACGTTGGCGCGCCATGTACATATAGTCTGCGGCCGCGAGCTCGGCTCCAGTTCACCACCGGCAATGGAGGGTGAAGCTTTGTCAATGCCAGCCACTCGTGCTGGCGAAACGTCAGAAAATTCATTAGATGAACGTCGGCCGAAGAACCCGAGACAGAAGCCAATAGGCAGTTTGTAAATGGCAATAAACATTGAACAAGTACAAGTCAGTGTTGTTACCGTGTTTCCACGTCGGAAGGATACTGACTCAAACAACCAAAAGTTGATAAAAAAATTAGTGTGTTATAGTTCTGAAAGGAACAAACTTAAGTCAAAACATAGGTTTCACATTCTGTGAATCTTTTATCATACTCATTTCCCTGGCTGTCGTTTCAAGAAGTCTGGCGTTTGCGACGGCTTCTTGCACATTATTTTCGACTCACTTACGTTGTGGCTACTGCAACGTACCTAAAAAAACCGTAACAAATAAGTGTTTTTAGCATTTTATTTGTCAGTTACAACAAAAAATTTCTTTGTCTGATGGAAGCTGAAATCGCTGCTGTGGTATTTTAACATTTCCATAGTTATTATCTGGTATAGACGTTATCATAGGCTATAACGTAGAGATATATATGATGTCCAACAGTCTCGGAGTATTTTAGAATTCGTAATAAAATTTTATTCAAAAGTTATTTTGGTTGGTTGTTTCGGGGAAGGAGACCAGACAGAGAGGTGATCGGTCTCATCGGATTAGGGAAGGACGGGGCAGGAAGTCGGCAGTGCCTTTTCAAAGGAACCATCCCGGCATTTGCCTGGAGCGATTTAGGGAAATCACGAAAAACCTAAATCAGGATGGCCGGACGTGGGATTGAACCGTCGTCCTCCCGAATGCGAGTCCAGTGTCTAGCCACTGCGGCACCTCGCTCGGTCAAAAGTTATTCTGATACTCCTTTGAACTAGGCTACTTCAGTGCCTACAACCCTGTGAGAACCATAGCATCTGCATCACGCTGTGTTTTCTGCTGTTTGTTAAATAAACTAGAATCACGTCTATATGCGTTCGTAGATTGCCAGTAGGGAGACATGAGAAACGGATTACGCACTGTTTGCTGCATGTCTTGGGGAGCAGAGGACAGTCAAGTTACTCTCTGAAATTCCAGTTTTTAGACTGGGCAGGCGTTTTCTTGCTCATCGGTCCCTATTTATTCCCTCCACGACCGGTCACCTGATAGCGCGAACTTCATTCACCTTCTCTCCCTCTCCCTATTCCGGTATTCAACCATCACTTACACTAGCACACACCCCTGCAGTCTTGCCTGGACAAACTATGTAACAAAAATTTCAGAATGTACTCCAAGAGAATTTAATTTCTCTCTTCAATTTCGAAACTCTCTCTTCCGAAACCTTCCTCTTCTTTCCTGCCCAGGTCAAAATTTTTTATGACTGAAGAGACTGTTGTCTGAAGTTTGGATCTCTTACCATTCGGTCGAAAGGGAGGGAGCAAAATTTTGGTTAACATTTGGGGTTGTGTGTGAGCCGTGGTAAATTTGCTGTTTTGAAGAGCGCGCCGCAGCGCGTAGTGTAAAGCAGTCGCCCTCCGTTTCTGGCAGTAGTGCCGCTGTGGCAATCGCAACTTTGATATCTCCCTCTGGTCTGAAAGAGGAAAGGTTGCCTGTTCACGTGCATTTAAGGGGCGCGAGAAGCTCACCAGTCGGTGAGTGGTCAGTCTGTCAGTCTCGGGGAGTCTGGTCAGTTGGTTGCTTGGAGTGAGTCTTGGCGAGTCTGGTCAGTTGGTCAGCCAAGTTAGTCTGTGTCTGTCTCTCGTCCGCATTGGTGAGGCGGTTAGTGTTTGTCTGTCGTTCGGAGTGCTAGTATGTGTTAGGCAGCCAGTCTGCTCGAGTTTGTTCAGGCAATGGTCATTGGCGGTCGGATCGATCGGTTGGTCGGTCGCGCACTGAGACACAAGATGACTTGTCCGTCTTGAGCGTCGGCGCATGTGAGGTCGCCACGTGAGTCCAGTGGGCCGCGAGGGTAGTGACTTCGCGGTCGACACGAGAGCAACAGGAGTCAACCCACAACACCGGTCTGGCCGGCGCGAGCTGCGACGCTGTGAGACGGGAGATCGGCGCGCCTTCCTGCGTCCGTTGAAGCGGCTGGCACCGGACGTTTCGGGAGAGCGTTTTGGGGGTGCTGCGCCAGGTCTTTGCCAGGCATCACAGTTTTTAGAAGTTAAGTGATTCGTGTTATGTTGTTTTATTTACTTGTAAAGTTCTACTTGTTTTCTTGGTCAGTCTCTCGTCCCAAGCCTGCTCATCTGTCTCTCGACCGCATTTGTTATGCAGTTAGTGTCTGTCTGTCGGTCTGCCGTACGTTAATAGCTGCCTCTGTCATGTTTCTCGGATTCGGCGTTAACGAATTTATTGGTTAAGGTGTAAAGGCCGAATTCCTGAAATATGTTTTTATCTTGCCTATCATCTTGAGAGGCGGTATATGTGTAATGTAGAGCATGTTGGTACATTTATGTAAATCTGCATTTCATGGACTTCATTTAAATGGTCATTTTAGTATATAAGGTTGCCACCCTTCCACCGTAAGATTTCTTTCAAAAACAAGTTGCACTTTCGGTGGCTAATAATTTTTAATGTGAGTGTTTTGTACCAGTTCCATCCCTCTTACGGGGTGCATAGTTTATGTGTTTGTATGAGTTGTTAAAATTTTTAGTTTAAAGCAATCTGGTGTGTTGCAGGTTTGCACCAGTGTAGTCTTTCAAGGGTTGTTGTGAGCGGTCGCGACTACGGCCGTGGTTAAAAGGGACCGGCAAGCTTCTCAGCCCTAAGGCTCCTGGTGTCATAATAAAAAAAAATGTTATTTCTGCCTCTGAATAATTGTAACTTGATATTTAGAGGGTGATTTCTGATTTTTTTTAAAGGAAGGGTTTTAGGAATAAAATTTGCATTGGTTGAAATTTAATATTTAATTTGTTTGCATCAGTTACTCCGTGGCAACTACTTCCACGCTCACATAGTGTGATTAAATGTGTCAATGTTCTTGATGAATCGCTAGTAAATAAAGTAAAATTAATTAAGAAATGGTTTTGAAGGTAAATTCACGGTTCAGTGTGGTTGGTGAAAAGCTCGTCGCTACGACGTCGCTTGTACTGCACAGGAGCGGGAGCTGCAGCCATGCCTTGCCATATGTTCCTTAGTGTGCCGCACGGGTACATCCACGGCTGCAGCAGCCAAAGTCCAGCCTGCAGATCTCTGCCTGCCTGCTAGCATCGCCAGGGAGCAACACCGACTCAAAGGAAGGCCTCGGCACTTGTTCGTGACGTCACGTCAGCTAGGCACGGCGAACGCCAGGTCTGTTGCAGGCATACTCATAGTGGTGGTGTCTCCCTCCCTGGCACAGGAAAATGTTAAACTATTGGCGGTAGTTGACCAACACACATTGTTCTGAGAGATTTCTGCAATCAATTAATTGTGCAATTCATTACACTTCTTAACAAATAGTGCACTCCTGAGCCGGTCGGTGCGGCCGTGCGGTTAAATGCGCTTCAGTCTGGAACCGCGTGACGGCTACGGTCGCAGGTTCGAATCCTGCCTCGGGCATGGATGTGTGTGATGTCCTTAGGTTAGTTAGGTTTAATTAGTTCTAAGTTCTAGGCGACTAATGACCTCAGAAGTTGAGTCGCATAGTGCTCAGAGCCATTTTGCACTCCTGAACTTAAATTTCCACCTGTTTTAAGGATTGACATACAAAAACGACTTCATGGTCCAGCAGCAAGAGAATTCGTGCTTCTTTACCTTATTTGTAAATCTGAGGAACTTACGTTTGTACTGTGTTGCTTTTACAAGAAACTGTAAACGTATTGGTGCTGTTCTTTAGGTATCTTGGTTGACTATGGGGTGAGGAGCACTGAATGTTAATAAAATATCTTGCGCTTGTACACGTTGGGGGAGGGGGTGGGGGCAGAAGGAGAGGCAAAAGAGAGATACTTGTTTTATCAAATAATTTTTTTTTTATCTTATAAAGTTTCTCCTTTCAGTTGCAAGAGGGGAATATTTATCTTTTCTAATGTGCATGATTAAAAAAGTTTAAGCTCAGCAGTATTTTAGATGTATGAAGCTATTTTGTTTCCTGTTTAGAATTCCTTTCGCTGAAAACGACTGTAATCTAATGACTGGCAACAGTTGAACATTTACACACGTAAATTAGTTCACATTTCCAGTGACAATGTCAAACGAAAATAAATAAATAAAAGAAACGAGTTAATTGGAAGGGGTAAGGGTAAGTTTCGATGATAAAATGGATCAAGTAAATATAGTTACTTGAACGTAAAATTTCCGAAGCTTGAAATGGGGCAAAGCATTTTCTCATATTGATCTACGTTTGTTTCGATAGGATTCAGTAATACAGAACTATGATCTTCATTTGTAGCTTTACGATAGTAACAAAATGATTCATCTAAATACCAAACGTTTTGTCCAAAAATAAGAGATTTATAATGATAAGCACGCCCAGGCGTTTCTGCCTGCAACAGACCAGGCGTTCGCCGTGCCTAGCTGGCGTGACGTCACCAACAAGCGCCGAGGCCTTCCTCTGAGTCGGTGTTGCAGGGAGTCACGCCGCCAGCACGCTGCACTGCACAGCGAGGCAGCTTACTGTCCACGAGTGCACTGTGTGAGCCAACACCGCTCGGGGCCCATTTGACTGTCACATACCGCCAGCCAGCGCAGGCTACAGTGATCCTGTCACTGTCCTGAGGGCGGCTCACCATCTGCCTGCCACCCAACGGCGTCGTCTGTCTGCATGATGTGCAGTACGACATTTAACCAGTCAAGCTGTAGGCCACGCTGCCTTCCCACAGACGAAGTTGTTTGCTACCGAGTCACGTGGCCTACAGTGCCCAACATCGTGTCGCCCTTGCTCGGACAGAATCGTCTCGCCGCAACCTGCGGGCGATGCGACCCACCCGAGGCCCGTTCGCGTTTGCAGCCAGGAGCCACTGCCGGGCCCACGTCGCCCCTGTGTGGGTGCCACGTGACTGCGGTCCACACCGTCTCCCAGCACGTCGCTACCCAAGCCCTTCGCGAATCGCGCAGCACTGCATTGCATTTTGCGCGTCTACCTTGTAAAGGAATTATATAAATTTTTTATGAATATATAGACAGTAGTCCAACTATCAGAGATTAATGCGTAAAGCATTTGCTGAACAAAAGAAGCTTTACGTCCCTCGTTTATTAGTTTTAGAATAAGTTACCTTTCGCTGTTATCCTGTCTGTAACGTCTCTTAGCAAAAGAAATATTACATGTGGTAAAAAAGAAAAGGAGAAAAGAATAATTGAACTGGATGATTGTAATTGCGTGGACAACGATTGTGTGAACTTTATGTAATAAAGAGAAAGCATTATGTGTCATGTTTTGTTCTTGTATAGAATTACGTTCAGATTTTTTTAAAGATAATATCTGTGTCGGCGAGTACTGAAACCGCCACAGATGATACTTATTAAATATCAAACAAAGATGAGAATATGTGACTAGTATAAATAGTAATGACCGAACATTAATTTCTCTGTCGTCTTCTTGCAGTTACGTGAGTAGGAAGAGCCTGTGACGTTATATTGTACGCTTGCGTAGCATTCTTTTGTCAAGATTGAGAGAAGGACGCCATTATACATTGATTTGTAAAGGTGTGTAGTATTTAATCTGTTTAAATGTTTTGAATAGAGTTACTTAGTGAAAACTTGCATTATGATTTGCAATAAGCTTGCCTGGTATTTTATCCCATCCCTTTGAGACATTTTCAGTTACTTAAATATTATTCGTAGTGCAGAGCTGCGCTACGAACGAACGAGCCGCTGCCGCGGTGCATTCAAACTGCATTAAATGAAACCAATCATACCGCTAAGAAGCGTGCAGATAATAGTGAACTAAAATTATTTCTTTCAGCTTTCGGAATTGCAGAGCAGAGCAGCAGGTTTTATGATGTGTTTTACAGGTTGACGCGGGCTGCTGATAATATATTATTAACAGTGCAAAAATATAATTTACCTTCATAACATAAAAGAAATCTTGCTATGCGTAGTTCTGGTCTGGCAAACATTGGTTAAAACATCTTTTTCTCTGATAATAGTCTCATGTTCTCGTATTGGTCGTGGTACTTATTGGTGTTTTATTGTTAACAAAAATCCACTGCAAAATTTTGATGTTGAACAATCATTGCGTACTGTAACATCATTTTTTTTTTTTATTCCGATTTTGGCCGTCTAGGGACCGCGTTAAACAACTATTTTTCAATGTACATTTCTCCTATTGCGCTCCTCCTCTTTTCTCTTCTGCCAATATGTCTTCATCCTCTCTTTGTGCTGCTCCCTTCGGTCTTCTGTCCACACTGTTCCTCCAGTTCTTCTCTTCTTCACTTCAAATCCTTCAAAATGTTGAATTTTGTCTCTCATTAAGTCTCTGTTGGTTATATCATCTTCTCCTATACCCATCACCTCTAAGTCTGCTTTGACTTCTTTGAACCAGGTAATTTGGGTTCTGGGGTTCTTGTCAAAAAACATGAATATTTTATTTGTCAGCCTTTCATCATTCATTCTTTTCAAATGGGCGTAAAAGCTTACTCTTCTCTTCCTCATAGTATCTCCCACTTTCTCAATTTTGTCATACACTTCTCTATTACTTCTAAGCTCCCAAGTCCCATTCTCAAACCTCGGCCCAAGTACTCTTCTAATGATTTTACGCTCCATTTTTGCTATAGCTTCCATTTCCTTGTTAGTGTTGTAACATCATTATTGATAACGAAATAATTTTCATTAACCTTTTCAATAACTGCAAAGTAAGGAAGATATGTTGAACTTGATGGCGAGTTACAGTAACGAAAAAATGTTCCTTTAATAGAAAGCCAGATGCAGAATAATAAGAATCTTTTTCTCATGGTAATCTCCCCCTTGGCAGTCCCCTTCCGGAGATCCGAATGGGGGACTATTCCGGAATCCTTTGCCAATGGAGAGATCATCATGACACTTCTTCAATTACAGGCCACATGTCCTGTGGATACAAGTTACGTGTCTTTAATGCAGTGGTTTCCATTGCCTTCTGCATCCTCATGTCGTTAATCATTGCTGATTCTTCCGCCTTTAGGGGCAATTTCCCACCCCTAGGACAAGAGAGTGCCCTGAACCTCTATCCGCTCCTCCGCCGTCTTTGACAAGGCCGTTTGCAGAATGAGGGTGACTTCTTATGCCGGAAGTCTTCGGCCGCCAATGCTGATTATTTATCAAAATTTAGGCAGTGGCGGGGATCGAACCCGGGAACGAAGGCGTTTTGATTAAGAATCAAAGACGCTAACGCTAGACCACGGGTCTACCTTATGAATCAAAGACGCTACCCCTAGACAAGGGGTTCTTTAACAATATTATCTGTGATGTTCAGTGGCTTAGCTTCCACAGTTTATCCTTGCCTGTGTCCAACAGCGCTTCACACGGAATATTTATTACGCGGCATCCACAATAACCTTTATTTCAAAATTTCCATGAGCGACCGAATAAAGATTTTTCTAACAATGACAATAGCAAAACATAATAATATAAGAGTACACGTTAAAACCTATAAGACAGTCAGTATTGTAACTGATTTGTGTTTCCACTAGCGAGCCACTAATGGGAGACATTGACAACAAGTTGTGCTTTTCTTTGAGAATTTTCTTTCATTACTCTTGACATAAATATTCTGAGATGGTTAAGGTGTAGACTAAACACAAATGAGAATACACTGGCACTGAATACCCTGTGAATCTGTCATTTCGAAGAGGTTCATTACTTACTAATTGAGAGCTGCACTTATTTTGTATGTCTGCAGATATTTTGCACGTTTGAGTCTCTATTGCACTAGCAACATTGCTCCTTTGCCAGCTGGTTACAAATATGAGGAATAAGAGGGCGGACACTGTCGTTATTTGTAGACACTGTTATTATTTGTGTTTGTCAAACGTTACTTTTTAAGGTGACCCTTGCTGGAGCCATATATAATTTCCAGGAACTTGTAACTTCCAAGCTGTGTGTTAGCACACACAATGTGTCCAAGCCAGTCATGGCATGTCTTCAGTTTCACTTTCAGTGTCCCGGTCTATGCTATCTCTTCCATCTTTCGTATTAACACCCTATGTTGCTATACTGTGTCTAGGGCTGGACTGAAATAATCCGCCTGCTAAGAAATGGCTCGAATCTTCGAACCTTAATGGGAGATAGTTCTTGTTTCAAGGCCATAAACTGACAGAATACCAATCTTTAGGTATTTAAAGGAAAGCTGTACACGGTTAAGCTTTTCCGTCATTGTAGTCCTAACAGGAACAGGTTACTGTAGGCCCCAAATGTATACACAGTCAATATACATAATTAGTGCTTCTGTCGGCGGGACCACTAAGACGCTCTGTGACCTTCTGGGTTGTGGGACTGAAGGATTAAATTCTTCCCCACCACATTCTATTATTCTTTTTCTCCCTGTTGATTCTCAGTATGTGGTTGAGTAATTTCCCAATATTTTACAGGTGTGAGACATGCCTCACACGACTAGAGAGAAAAAAAATGGAAGTGAAACTCGACGCTAGTGATTATGGAAGATTATGGGACGATAACATGCCACAATGCCCGTATCCTTTATGTACGCTGAGGTTAATAATTTGATTAGTACTGTTATGATGGTGTTGTTGCTGTACCTCAAAGTGGCAGCAAAGCAGATGAAATATACGTTAATATGATGATGTATAGGGTGTTAGTGGTGTAAGGGCAGGTATTGTGATCATTGGTACCGTAATACATACTTATTTCAGTGGGTTACTTATTTTTTTCTCTACATCTAACAGTTTTCCCACAAATACGTCACACAATTTACTGCATGATGTTTTCTGCACGATCGTAACTGCACCACTAAATGACTACGCTTGTCAGTATACACTAACCGTTTTATGCGAAAGCGTCCACACTGCATCAATTGACCTGCTGCCCAGGATGAAAGAAGTATCGATGGCTTGCTTTTGCCACGTGTACGTGCAATTACTAGACAAGCTAAAAACATGCTACTCCTAACAGCTGTAATTATGAGTCAACAGATGAAGTAAATACTGATGCAATATTGTTCAGTACACTGCCTTCTGTCATCAATAAAAACATCTGGTTTTATAGCTATAACACCCTCTATACATGACATACACTCAGGGTAATACGGTTATTATGAAGTATAGTTATATTTGTTGTTGTGGACGTTGAAACCGGTTTTCCTGTAACGACTTCCCTGTACAAATAATTATAGTAGAGCTCAGAGCTACGTCACGGCCCCGCAACAGCTGTCGTGTATACAAAAGGCGCCACTGTGCCAGGACAGATGACCTTCCCCCTCTTGGCCTTGATTGTCATGCTTTTCCTGTAATCATAACTCTGTTCCTATTGCTTTAGGTTTACAAATTTATGTTCATGTGCTACCGGAAAGATCTTTTGTGTACGACATGTATTTTAGTTTGTAATTTTTCTTTAGCTGAGAATTTAAATAGATCAATGCACTTGTTTCATTGACTCTCACACGTTGTACGTGCTGTAAGTGTTCGTAAACGTTTGTGATCTTCGAAGTAGTCTTCGGCTCCTATAAGTTGACAAATACTTCAGACACCTACGGTGCCAGTTGCCTTCATGAAGGCTCCTAACACAACTTTGAAGATTTCTTTTTTTTAGAGCCACGTTCTTAAAATTATTAATAAATGGTGGCAGGTGCTACTGAGGTTACTGCCGAACTGTGGGCTTCTAGAGGGACACTTTGCGTTTTGATCACGCACGTGTTAATGTCACATCCGTAAGTGATTACGACACGAGACGACATGAAAGAGGAGCACTGAAAAAGCGCAAGAACCCTTTGCTGCTTCGGGTCACATTCAGATTTCTTCGAACGGTGTTGAACGGCCCCTAACACTGACAATGTTGAGTGTTTATGGAAAAAGTTCAAGGCAATCGTAAAATGCGTTTTAGACAGGTACGTGCCGAGTAAAACTGTGAGGGACGGGAAAAACCCACCGTGGTACAACAACAAAGTTAGGAAACTACTGCGAAAGCAAAGAGAGCTCCACTTCAAGTTTAAACGCAGCCAAAACCTCTCAGACAAACAGAAGCTAAACGATGTCAAAGTTAGAGTAAGGAGGGCTATGCGTGAAGCGTTCATTGAATTCGAAAGTGAAATTCTATGTACCGACTTGACAGAAAATCCTAGGAAGTTCTGGTCTTACGTTAAATCAGTAAGTGGCTCGAAACAGCATATCCAGACACTACGGGATGATGATGGCATTGAAACAGAGGATGACATGCGTAAAGCTGAAATACTAAACACCTTTTTCCAAAGCTGTTTCACAGAGGAAGACCGCACTGCAGTTCCTTCTCTAAATCCTCGCACAAACGAAAAAATGGCTGACATCGAAATAAGTGTCCAAGGAATAGAAAAGCAACTGGAATCACTCAATAGAGGAAAGTCCACTGGACCTGACGGGATACCAATTCGATTCTACACAGAGTACGCGAAAGAAATTGCCCCCTTCTAACAGCCGTGTACCTTAAGTCTCTAGAGGAACGGAGGGTTCCAAATGATTGGAAAAGAGCACAGATAGTCCCAGTCTTCAAGAAGGGTCGTCGAGCAGATGCGCAAAACTATAGACCTATATCTCTGACGTCGATCTGTTGTAGAATTTTAGAACATGTTTTTTGCTCGAGTATCATGTCGTTTTTGGAAACCCAGAATCTACTCTGTAGCAATCAACATGGATTCCGGAAACAGCGATCGTGTGAGACCCAACTCGCCTTATTTGTTCATGAGACCCAGAAAATATTAGATACAGGCTCCCAGGTAGATGCTATTTTTCTTGACTTCCGGAAGGCGTTCGATACAGTTCCGCACTGTCGCCTGATAAACAAAGAAGAGCCTACGGAATATCAGACCAGCTGTGTGGCTGGATTGAAGAGTTTTTAGCAAACAGAACACAGCATGTTGTTATCAATGGAGAGACGTCTACAGACGTTAAAGTAACCTCTGGCGTGCCACAGGGGAGTGTTATGGGACCATTGCTTTTCACAATATATATAAATGACTTAGTAGATAGTGTCGGAAGTTCCATGCGGCTTTTCGCGGATGATGCTGTAGTATACAGAGAAGTTGCAGCATTAGAAAATTGTAGCGAAATGCAGGAAGATCTGCAGCGGATAGGCACTTGGTGCAGGGAGTGGCAACTGACCCTTAACATAGACAAATGTAATGTATTGCGAATACATAGAAAGAAGGATCCTTTATTGTATGATTATATGATAGCGGAACAAACACTGGTAGCATTTACTTCTGTAAAATATCTGGGAGTACGCGTGCGGAACGCTGTGAAGTGGAATGATCATATAAAATTAATTGTTGGTAAGGCGGGTATCAGGTTGAGATTCATTGGGAGAGTGCTTAGAAAATGTAGTCCATCAACAAAGGAGGTGGCTTACAAAACACTCGTTCGACCTATACTTGAGTATTGCTCATCAGTGTGGGATCCGTACCAGATCGGTCTGACGGAGGAGATAGAGAAGATCCAAAGAAGAGCGGCGCGTTTCGTCACAGGGTTATTTGGTAACCGTGATAGCGTTACGGAGATGTTTAATAAACTCAAGTGGCAGATTCTGCAAGAGAGGCGCTCTGCATCGCGGTGTAGCTTGCTCGCCAGGTTTCGTGAGGGTGCGTTTCTGGATGAGGTATCGAATATATTGCTTCCCCCTACTTATACCTCCCGAGGAGATCACGAATGTAAAATTAGAGAGATTAGAGCGCGCACGGAGGCTTTCAGACAGTCGTTCTTCCCGCGAACCATACGCGACTGGAACAGGAAAGGGAGGTAATGACAGTGGCACGTAAAGTGCCCTCCGCCACACACCGTTGGGTGGCTTGCGGAGTATCAATGTAGATGTAGATGTAGAACTCTCTGCCTCTTATCGCGCGGGTGGTCCTGACTGACACGTGCCTTTAAATGTTATCTGTCTGTTCCAGGTCACGCCCGACTTCTCAAACCGCAACTGTCACCTCTTGAACATAAGATGGCAGTTTAATAATTCGCGCACGGATTATAAGCTAGATACAGTGTTTTCTTGCCCAAGTAATGGGTTCACACTGCTATTTTCTCATTCATCCTAGTGCTTTAAGGAACAAATATTTTTTTATGTGATCTACTTTGCACCAATTTAGGGAGACGGCACAGAAGTTGCCCTGTTATTATTCTTGTACTCTGGATGTATTTAACGGCTTGTGAATAGTAGTCGTGGTTACATAAAACTTATTCTTGTCACAATAGACAAGAAACTTCTTACGAGAGATGTTACTCCATATTTTCTTGGCGTACCTGACTGCTTAATAAGACCACTTTATGTCCTGAGACCTTCGCCAATATTTGCCTATAGTAGCATGTTGCTAATGATGTACCTAAATTGAGACTACAAAATTATTACGAGTAGGAAACGCGTCGACACGTTTCGACAGGAAGACGCCACCACTCGGCTTATCACCCAAGAAGATATATTATTATTATTATTGTTGGCGAATTTTCCCTAAAAGGAAATCGTTAAGCTTATGACTTTGAAGGCTTGTTCTTCTTGTCCTTCCAGTACTCCTTCATTCTCTTGGAGAGGGCCTCTTTTCTCTCCTCAGACCATTCTTGTTTGGTCCGCTGTTTTAGCGCTTCTGACTTTACTTCCCAATTGTCTATGTGTTTTCGGAAGGTGCTTCTGTCTGTGGTGTTTGTGGTGCCAATTGCTTGTAGGTCTTTTCGGACTCCTTCCATCCAGGGTGTCGAGACTTTAAGTGTCTTGATGTGTTCTAGAATTTTCTTGGTGAGTCTTGTTTCAGGGAGTCTATCTAAATGTCCGTAGAATTTAAGGCGCCTTTTTCTCATATCGTTCTCGATGTTCGAATATGCTTCTACTGTTGAGTTCTTCTGTAGTCTGTAGCCATCTGGTGTGGGTCTTCCTCCTAAAATTTTCCTCATGATTTTGCGTTCTGCTTTTTTGATTTCTTCAATTTTGATTTTCCTGTTGAGTGCTAGTGTTTCGCTGGCATACTGTACGGCGGGTTTGATCACTGTGTTATAGTGTCTGATCTTGGTGTTTCTGGAAATGCATTGTTTGTTGTAGACGTTTCGTACCATGCCTAGTGATTTCCGTGTCTTCTGTTGTCTGTCTTCATAAGCCAGTTTCTCTGTTCCGGTCGGTTCGATGATTTCGCCTAGGTATCTGAAGTGTGTGACCCCTTTAATTTTGCCGTACTTGGTTGTGATGTCGTCGCCTTCTCTTGTTAGGACTTGCGTTTTTTTCAAAAGAGATTTGTCGCCCGACTTTCTCGGCGCATTCTTTCAGGATTTCGATCTGTGTTTTTGCTGATGTTGGGTCATAGGTCAGTATCGCTAGGTCGTCTGCGAATGCTAGGTAAGGGATTTCCAGTCTTTTCCTTCCTAATGTGACTGGTCTCCAGGTGTTTTGTCTCCTGACTTCAGCTTCCCATTCGCTCATTACTTTGTCCAGGACGATGTTGAACAATACCGGGGATAGTCCATCTCCTTGTCTTAGGCCAGTGTGGATTTCAAAGGGGTCCGAGATTTCGCCCATGAATTTGACTTTGGATTTTGTATTGGTTAGTGTCTGTTCGATTAGTCTTCGGGTCTTTTGGTCTAGGCCTTTTTCTCTGAGGATTTGGATGAGGGACTTTCTGTCGATCGAGTCGTAAGCCTTTTTGAAGTCGACGAAAGTGCAGATGATTTTTTTGGGGCTTGTCATGTGGGATTTTATGATTGATTTCAGGTTGAAGATTTGTTCGGGGCAGGCTCTGTTGGGTCTGAAACCCACTTGGTATTCCGAGATGGCGGGTTCCAGTTGTCCTTGCGTTCTGGTGAGAAGATATATATATATATAATGGTTCAAATGGCTCTGAGCACTATGGGACTTAACATCTGAGGTCATCAGTCCCCTAGAACTTAGAACTACTTAAACCTAACTAACCTAAGGACATAACACACATCCATGCCCGAGGCAGGATTAGGACCTGCGACCGTAGTGGTCACGCGGTTCCAGACTGAAACGCCTAGAACTGTTCGGTCACAGGGGCCGGCAAAAGATCTCATCAAGACTGAAGTACTGGTGAGCCAAGAAAAGGAAAATTACATGACATCATAAATCGGCTGTTTCATGTGATCCTCATTTGGCCATAATAACAATTACTTACTTGCGAACAAAACAAAACACTACAAAGTTAAGTTTGTGAACCTAAAATCTCCCTAAAAACAAATAACTTTTTGCCACTCCGGAATGCACTGTTGTTTTGATTCAAAATTCTGAGCGCTGTCTTTTTCCTCCATAGTTAACACTGCAGGAGGACTTCAGCTGTTGCCACTAGCGCTAGAGTTTAGAAGCAGATCACATCCGATACAATCCGCTGTTCAATACTACTCGTCATTCCCCTAAGGAAAATGTAAGTTGCGAGAATTTTACGTCTTATACAATGTACAATTAAGTACTCTGCGTGACACATTTAACGCCTGACGAAGCGAATACAGGCTTATGAGATTCCGTGCAGTCGGGGATTCCGTGCAGTCAGCGCTTAGCCTCAGTGAGCAGAGTCGGGGTAAGGGCCTTCCAGAAAACGATTTTGTTTTCCCGTAACGAAAGCGTGCGCTGGAGGCTTCGGGTGAAGACGGATTGTGCGCCGGGACTGCTAGGGCCTCGCGCTAAAGCAGGCGATCAGCAGGTGATGGATTGATGGCGTGGTGGATGAGTGGGTGGGAGGGTGAGGGCTCTGCTACGGCAGAATGCTGAAGGGACAGCAGGGGTTCTCCCCTATCCGCGCCCCATGCTCTGCTGGGAACGTCGTCTGGGACTTTGATGCCTCTGGGGAGGCGAAGACGCAGCTGCAGGACAGTTGACAGGCAGGGAGGTCTGCTGTCCACCGCTGGGACGTCAGCTGGCGACACTTGAGGACAACGTGAAGCACTGTTAGCGTAAATTAGGTTCTAGCGATGTTTCTGGCTGCCACGGCGGTGACTTGTGGCTAGGACGGTGTTACACAGTGTATGGATGCTCCTGCCGACGGCAAAAGACGATCGTGTAGGTGGCTAAAAGGACCCTAGTCCAACCTTTGACCCTTCGCAGCTGGTGATGGACTGTACACCAGGTGGTAGCATACGATGACAGACGTTCATGACTGCGCCAGTGGACGGCCGTTCAGTGGCGATGGTCTTCCGGTTCACACAGTAGTATTTTGAGCCACAGCAATCATCCATTCGATGCCTTTGCTGGCTAGACAGCCAGTACCTACATGTGCCAGTCCCGAGAATGCATGACGAAAGGGGGGGGGGGCGTAAGGGGCCTGGAAAAATTTCACCAACACTCATTTCAATGGTAGGAGGGAGGGGGAAACCACTTGTCAACTTTTCAATTCAGAAAATATACTTTCCCATAAAACATACAACTTTATAGGAGATATCCCGCCGGAGGTTCGAGTCCTCCTCCCGCGGGCATGGATGTGTGTGTTGCTCTTAGCATAAGTTAGTTTAAGTAGTGTCTAAGTCTAGAGACCGATGACCTCAGAAATTTCGCCCCTTACGACTTCACACACATTTGAACATGTTTCTTTTTTCTTTTCTTTTTTATAAGAGATAACATTTTGCTTCATAAAATCCATCCCTAGCATTACGGTGCCCACCAGTCTTTACGGTCTCCCTGAAGTGGACTGAATGCTTTGCACGTGTGCTTGTCCAGGATTCTCCATTTCCAATCAAGTGCCGCACAAGTGTCAGATTTCATTCGGGGAGTTCTCTGCCCTGTCGGTCGAAATCACTGTATGCCAGACAGGCAGGCGTGATATTCTGCAGCACATATAAAGCCGATGTTGTTGCGTTCAACAAGAATTTATGCCACAACTTTTACAAAGCGCATGTTAAATGACATACGGACAAGTCGAAACACACGTCTGAACAAGAATACATTTCGTGATACGTAAATCAAGAGACTGAAAAACTACTGATCGTACAGTTCAGAGGAAGGTAGAACAATGTTTTAAGTGGGGTTCAATGACATTTAATGTATATAATATATCGATAAAAAGTCAATTTTTTTAGGGATTCGTCTAAACGGTTAATACTATTATATTTTCGTGCAACCATTTTGTCCGTCTGTCCGTCCTAATACTACTCAGGGCTAGCATATTTAAATAAGCTGTTTTTAATCACGTTAAAAAACAAATTTTAATTGCTTTCTAAATAAAATCTGTTTTTATTAAGGTGTTTTAAAAAGTGTTTAAAACAAATAAATAATTTTTATTTCTATATCTTTTTACCAAGCAATGAGGTAAATCTCAAGTGATGGTGGAGAGTGGAGGTTCTCACGACATCTCAAATAAAAAAACATCCTCACACAATTAAAAAATGGTTCAAATGGCTCTGAGCACTATGGGACTTAACATCTGTGGTCATCAGTCCCCTAGAACTACTTAAACCTAACTAACCTAAGGACATCACACACATCCATGCTCGATGCAGGATTCGAACCTGCGACCGCAGCAGTCCCGCGGTTCCGAACTGAGCGCCTGAACCGCTAGACCACCGCGGCCGGCCTCACACAATTAACGAACGTTTCCATACCGCAGCGGCGGCATACGGAGGTCAGCGCTATTACACTTCAGTTCACTTACAGGTTTTTGCATTGTTACAATCAGTCTGCAAACGACACTGCTAACAAAACACTGGCGCGGGCTCCCTAGAATTTTTGCATAAAGATGTGGTACCTGAAGCAACAGATCTAAAAGGGGACACCGATTGTATACAAGGAAGAGCAGCGTGAATGTTCAACAGGTGTATTCGACTAATTGGAGACCGCCGCGGAAATGCTATGAAGTCTTAAATGTGACCCGCCTGAAGAAAGACGACGACTTCCCCTCGAAAGCTCGCTTACAATATTTCAAGAAACAGTATTAAACGAGAAATCTAGGAATACATTGCAGCCCCCAACTCGGTGGTCCCATTGAGACTGCGAAGACCAAATTAGACTAATTACGGAGACCACAGAGGCATTAAAGCAGGCATTATCCCGTGTTCCATACGCAAATGCAGTAGCAAGAAAACCTAATACGTGATGCAATCGTTCTTACCCTCTGCCATCCATTCCCACTTTGTTCTACAGAGAATATATATGCCAATGTAGACGCCAGTGTAGACGTACAAACAATGGAAAAGTGGAGAGGAATAACAGTAATTTTTCTGACGCTATCCTTTTTTTTCTTTTTTGAATACTTTGTGCTGCAGAGTAGCCGAAAATGATCTCTGGACGTCTCATTTCATTTTTTCAGGGTGTTCAAAAAAAGTGTGTAATAGTTTGAGAGGTGGTAGTACTCATCGAAACGACAAACATAAGTCCACTAAACATGGGCCTCTAAATGCATATCTTCCGAGATAAACACGTATTTATAGCAAGGGCTCCGCGACATTAGCACAGTCTTTGCATTGGCGGTCCGTCGAATGTGTCGGCAGGATATTATTATGTTTTACTCACGTTACTCTACCTACCATAGATGGTCTGCAGTCAGTTGTGTGGTTAGAGCTGTGTTGCAGGCTACTTTAGTTTTCGTCGTGTTTGCGTGCCTTAATGTACAATATTGTTAACCCAGGTTACGTATCATAGCTTCTTACCTCCTTCCAAGCGCGGTTTCAGTTACGTGTTTACTGTTATTGCGCTGTTTGTACCTACAGATGGTGTAGTACACTTACATTTTCTTTCATCCACCACATGTTAGCAATGGATGCCTACTACGAGTGTTGGATCATCAATAGTGGCAAATGTTATTTACAGCTCGTACAAGATAGATACGTGTTTCAAAGGTTTACTGACCTTCAAAGTAGTCACCAGCATTGTGTATAACCCGTTGCCAGCGATGTGCAAGTCGTAAGATCCTCTTAGCAGAGCCACTTGTGTTGACAGTTCGAGCGGCGCGCTGTATTGCCCGACGAATTTATACCAGCTCTGAAGCGAATACCGTGAAGTGTTTCCTTCAGTTTAGAAATCGAGTTTAATTTACTAGGGCTAAGTTAGGGGAGTGCAGCAGGTGGTATAGCAATTAGCAGCCCCACCAGTCAAACAAATCTGTAACAGCTTGCACTGTACGTGCTTGAGCATTGTCCTGCGAAATGATGGTCAGGTCCTGCAGAAAGTGTCATCACTTCTGTCTCCAAGCTGGTCGTAGATTGTGTTTCAAAAATGAACAGCATAGAAACAGGAGTGATGACACTTTCTGCAGAACCTGACCGTCATGGGGCTGCTAAGTGCTATACCACCTACTGCACTCCCCTGACGTGAGCCCTCGTCTGTTCCACTCGATTTCTAAACGGAAGGAAACACTTCACGGCATTCGCTTCAGTACTGCTAAAAATTCGTCGGGCAACAGACCGCGCCGCTCGAACTGTAAACATCACTGACACTGCTGAGTGTATGCTATGACTTCCACATCGTTGGCAACGGGTTATACAGAATGCTGGTGACTACTTTGAAGCTCAGTAAAACTTTGAAACACGTATCTATTTTGTACGAGCTGTAAATAAATAGTTGCCATTGTTGAAATTCCAACCCTCGTAATTGACAAGTGAAATGCCGGACATGTGCTGTGGTTTAGCAAATTGAAGTAGCCTGTGGGCCCGTGCCTCTACGCTGGAAAATCTCCACAGCGCATAGTGCCCTCTGATAAGCTGTCCGGCAGACTTTCCCAGCGTGTGAGGAACACAGGTACGTAAAGTTTGCACATCGGAAGACTGCCAGTGGAAGGCCCTGCACAGTCGACACGCCTGACATGGAGGAGCACGTCCGACGTTCGGTGTTAGAAACCCCCGGCACCAGTGTGCGACGATTAGCAGCAGCACAAGACGTGTCTCACTCTTTTATGTGGGGAGTACTACGCGAACAGTTGCTGCACCCGTGACATCCACAGCGCTTTCAGACCCTAAGTCCACAGGATCATCATTGCAGGCGAAGGTTCTACCAATGGCTGTCGCAGAAGTGTGCCGCAGACCCTCTGTTGACATTCAAGATTTTATTTACAGATGACGCAGGGTTCACAAGAGACGCTGTTGTGAATTTCCATAACCAGCATGTATAGACAGATGTACATCCCCATCCAATTCAGGGAAGAGGTCATCAAAACCGATTCTCAATCAACGTATGTACAGGAGGACTTGGCGATAGATTATAGGACTGTACGTGCTACCACAAAGGTTAAATGGGACGCATTATCTGAGTTTTCTCATTAATGTATTGCCTACCTTGCTGAAGGCTGTGCCATTGCAGCAACGAATACTGTTGTAGTTCATGGATATTGACGCACCAGTACAATTTCGCCTCATTGTGCGCGAACATCTTCTGCAGACATTTAGGGACAGCCTGGATTGGACGGAGGCGCCACACTTTGGCCTGCTCGTTCCCCACAACTGAAACCCGTAGGCTTTTGGTTATGGTGACACCTGAAGAAAGTCGTCTATCCCGCGTCAATCAACGATGTGCGGACACTACAGGGTCACATCTTCAATGTGTGCCGGCACATACAGCAACAGGGTGTACTTCAAAGGACGCGTCATTCCTTACGCTGCAGGGCAAAGGGGCGCATTGTTATGAATACACGCCACGTTGAACACCTTCTGTAAACACGTGTTTATCGCAGAAAGTATGCGTTTCCGGACCATGTTTATTGCACTTTCGATGAGTACTACAACCTCTCAAAGTACTCGACACTTTTCTTTGAACGCCCTGTGTATATGTTCTCTGCTAATGAAAAAAAAGTTGTATTAAATGGTGAAAAACCAGTTCCATGGTACTGCAATATGAAACCCTGGAAACGGGGTGACAGTTTTCGTACTTGGGTAGTCGACACCTCCTATTGTCTCTGAACAGTGGTGACTGAACTGCTAGACTGTATTTAGAGAACGGCACCATAGCAGCACCAAAAGCTGCCGTAAGTGTGTTTATTCTCAGAAAACCAATTTCGATGAAGTCATCGTCTTCAAGACGGAATCTAGATAAGACACTGTCCAAACAGTATGCTGAACACTGCAATGGACTGTCGACTTTCTCACTGTTGAAAAATGTGTCACATAAAACAAGCATGTATGTGTAACAGGTACCGTAAGTGGTTGCCAAGGAATCTTCCTTTAACTTGAGGTAGCGTTAGCCTTTGACTTGAAGATGGTCGTTTGGCCGAAAAACTATGAATGAACACATACTACAGCAGCTTTGGGTGGTGCCATGATGCCGTTTTCTAACAGCTATTTTTAGAGCAGAGATGTAGTTAGCCAGTATATGGCACAATTATTAGTAATATAACAATTAAGCCAAACATGGAAATAAGTGCCAATTCTACAAACCAATAGGCACAGTGCCATCGAGATACATAAAAAACTAGATTGCTATGAAAGGGTAAACGTGTAACAAGAAGAGACCAGCAGAGAAACGGAGAGATCAGAAGAAACCTCGGTGAAACTGCTGTGAATGGCGTAATAAGGAAGTCAGCAATGTCGCAACTCGATCTTTACTTCGTGACATAACTGGATGTCAGCGACAGAACAGCTATCATCAGTGTTGGAAAACGCAATACAAAGGAATCAAACTCTAAATGGTATAAAACGAGTCCATTATCACAGTTACACAGAACTGGAGACTTCATATTAAAAAAACATACAATTTTAAGTGAGTAATATGCAATCAAACGGCGCACATGTTATAACATGACCTTAGAGTTTGCACAGCTTAATAGAGTGTGAGGCTGCTGTTTACAGACATATACAGCCAGTCACAGTGCACTTCATAGAGGATGAACAGTGTCCTCTATCCACTGATATACGTGTGTAGCCTGTGGTTGATACAAATTTTGTATTATAAAACTGAAGAAGACAGATAACAATACAGTGAAATAACAATTTTGCATTAGGTTCAAAAATGGTTCAAATGGCTCTGAGCACTATGGGACTCAACTGCTGAGGTCATTAGTCCCCTAGAACTTAGAACTAGTTAAACCTAACTAACCTAAGGACATCACAAACATCCATGCCCGAGGCAGGATTCGAACCTGCGACCGTAGCGGTCCTGCGGTTCCAGACTGCAGCGCCTTTAACCGCACGGCCACTTCGGCCGGCTTTGCATTAGGTAAATTACAAAGTAACCAGCTGTAATGACTGAATGTAACAATGCGCTGATCCGGATGTGTAAACTGTGGTTTAACATTAGTGTCAAAACTTTCTAAAAATGCCTTAACAATGATTGAAAGCTTGGTGTAATCAGGTCACAATTATCAAATGAGATAAAACTTTGCGATTGCAAAACTGACTCATTTTTCATGTAGCTGTTGACAGTATCACGACAATAGTGTGTTAACATCAATTCAGGTCCTTATAGGTTTCACAGAATTGTCGGTAAACATTTAATAGTCAGTTCCATTGCGTGTCACTTTTCTTCAGCAGCCATGACCCTGAAATTCGTATGATCTTATTATCTGCTGTACGAGTGTGTATGTTTTGGTGTTTAGTACAAGCCATTGTACTACAGAATTGTCGGTAAACATTTAATAGTGAGTTGCATTGTGACTCACTTTTCTTCAGCGGCCATGACCCTGAAATTCGTATGATCTTATTATTTGCTGTGCAAGTGTGTATGTTTTGGTATTTAGTACAAGCCATTGTAAAATAAAGTAAAAAATGATTATTATGATCTGATTACAACAAGCTTTCAGTGTGAGAAGATGGTCTTTTTGATAAGTTTTATTACAATAAAAATTGTTTAATTACAGATGATGATAATTTTAACGAAAATTCTGTATTAAGTCTTGAATTTGACTAGTGAGGTATGCTTTCTGGAGGTTTAAACTGGTGGTGCTGGACGCCTCGTGGTCTTTGGTTGGTCGGCGATCGACGGAGAGGGCCGGACGTGAAGATCCATGGTAGCTTTTGGCCGGGAGTTGGACTGGGTTTACTGAGAGACAGTGCAGCAACACTCTCGACACTTTGAAAATTCACAGGTGACAGACTTTGACAAGTTGTGAGAAATTAGTAGTTATCACACTGCTTTTTCTAGCGACTGCAGGACTACAGCTTCGTGCGAGTGGTTGGGTATCCTGGGTACTTTTACGAGTAGAAACGCAGTGTAACTGACAAATTTCACTGTACTATTTTGTCGACATTTGGACTCCGATGTTAGAGATGGGTTAATTGAGTGTATTGGGGATTCTGCCAAACAGTTCACTATTTTACGCAACTTAATTTCGCTCAGAACAATTTTCGTTATTCAGCTTGAGGCCGAACAGACACGCTGCAGTAATCTTTTGTGAGGTTATCGTCGTATGTGTGTGAGCTTCGCTACTCAGATGACCTACAGTGGCTGGTCCACTGTGGGAGTGACTGAGCTCTTCTGACTAATTCATATTGCTGTTACTGCTTCGGTATTGATAACGCAGCAGCCCCCACTTGCTTTTATTCTCGTGGGTCCGCTTCGTGTTATTTCTGGTGTTCAACTCCACATTACATTGGATACTTTTGACCAGATAGTGTAAATTTAGCTTTGGATGTAATAACAGCAGATGTTGAGCCTAATGTGAGGTTCAGAATGACTGGCGTGGAAAGACGAAAAAACGTTTACACTCATCTTGATGTAATTATTACACAAACTTCAATAGCCGGCCCGGTTAGCCGTGCGGTCTAACGCACGGCTTTCCGGATAGGAATGGAGCGCCTAGTTCCCGGCACGAATCCGCCCTGCGGACTTGTGTCGAGGTCCGGTGAGCCGGTCAGTCTGTGGATGGTGTTTCAGTGGTTTTCCATCTGCCTCGGCGAATGCAGGCTGGTTCCCCTTATTCCGCCTCAGCTACGCTATGTCGGCGATTGCTGCGCAGACAAGTTCTCCACCTACCCATACACCACCATTACTCTACCACGCAAACATAGGGGCTACACTCGTCTGGTGTGAGTCGTTCCCTGGGAGGGGGGGGGGTGGCGGCGGAGGGGTGAAGTGGACTGCGGTAGTCGTCGTGGGCTTGTGGACTACTGCGGCTGCAGCGGGGACGGAGCCTCTCCATCGTTTCTAGGCTCCTGGTTAAGATATAATACACTACGAAACTTTAATGAATGACTATTTTCTAAATTGTACACTGCTTGCGTTTAGCTTGCAAATAATCTGCAGCTTGTCGGTGTGAAACGAAAATAACCTTCAGGCTACTTCATCCTCTCGCGTACGATAAAGGCTTCGTTGCATTTAAGATGTTATGGTATTGCTCGTTTTAATGGTAATGCTGAGATTTGTTGACCAATAAACATTAACTACGATGAATAACGTTTCTGCATCTTATTTCAACACATTCACCTGAACACAGTTCATTTCTGACAAATGAACATTTCTCATAATACAATTTTCAGCGAAACTATGTGCCTTTAACTTATTAAATGTGAGAATCCTAACTCAGAGTTTCCTAAACTATTCCTCTGACGGAATGCTTTGGAAATCCTGCTACATTGATGGAACACCTTCTTTATTTTGAAGGTAATGAAATATTTAAAAAATGGGAAAAACTTGTTTTAATCAGAGATACATTTTAAATTGAAACTAATAACACAGAAATTGTACTAAAATGTAGAAGAAAATAACTGGTATCGTCCAACTGTCGAAAACAACAGCGTTTGGTCAATTGGTTTTTCGCAGATTTCTTGTTCACTTCCCCTGAGATACCAGTGTTCCATTGCACACAGTTTGGTTAACCCTGCTCTAATTACGTGGCCGCTTGTGGCTGAGCGCAGTCCAACACCAACGAACACTCTTTGTTTCCTGCGCGCGCTACAGCACATTGTTGACGCCAGCGGTATTCTTCTGTTCAGACAGGTAATGGTGCTGTTCCCGTACAGGTGGAAGCAAGTTAGCTGAAGTTAGCAGATAGCGAGCCTATTTGTGGCGGCGCAGTCAGTGCCTCCTGTGTTCTCTTGTCATTGTTCCGGCTGCTGGAGCAGCGTGTGTGAGGAACGCAGTAGAACGAAGCTCCTGCAGCACGGGTTGTTGCGTGGTTGAAATTAGAAATTATGACGAGTGCCGTAGCATTACGAGTGGCTGCGACAACGCTAACTTTTCGAGAGAGATGGACTCCATGTAGACAGCAGTCTCTAATGTTGCGTATTTTTTTATGTGTGGAGGTATGATTCCAGTTGAGTCGTATTCGCAGCCATAGGACAGTAACTGAACTTCAGTATCTCACGATACTATTTCTGAAGCTATGGTCTGTGACTACATCAGAAGCTTTATACAATGTTACGAAAATTTATGCTCACTAGATATTGCGGAATAACTTTGTACTATCGGATCGTGACATAGTCCAAAGAAACTACCACTTCATGACTTGTAATCGAGTGTAATTACAGCGTATATTTGGCCAGCATTTTCTGAACTTACAAGATGTAGGCGTTGTTTGAAGTTGTATAACTAATTTATAAAGTTAGTTATTCATTCAGGCTGTCCACGCTGTACCGCCAGCGCTTACAATTGTGGGCTATTGTTTATAGAAAAGATCCAATGAAGATATTTTGCAAACTACGTGGATCTCCTGATAAGAAGAGGAATAAATGGAAGTGTATGGGATACGAGGCTACGATACCAGCTGATAAACAGTGAAGTAGTACACATATTAATCCGGGAGCGTTTACGGACAGAACGTACATCATGGTGGTACACTGTTAGTAGATTAACTTTTCACACAGATCCTTGTTCCCCCACACTATGCAATTATTCCATTTTACCGAGTGTTCCCCCAGGAACAAACGCTTCCTAAGTGATGCAGACGCGTGCAGGTTCGGGGCTTGCTCTTAAGGTTATTCAAGTTGAATGGCTGCCAGGGTAAGAAATGAATGTGCGACTATGGGAAAGGAGACAAAGTTTTGTAGCAAGAATTTGAAGTACCATTGCGTTATGGTGTGTAGGTAGTGGAAGGATACAGCCCACTGGTGAGATGAACTCAGGTATGTAATTCAGAAGAGAAGAAGACAGATCTTTACGCATGTACTAAACCGTTTCGTGAAAACTATTTTCTTGCGTTTATTTGCTTTAGACAATGGGTCAGCTTGTAAGAGTTGCAGAAAGAGTTGCTGTTGAAGTTCCAAGAGGTGGCACGAAACATATTTCTTCTTCCACGTACGTCTTTCAAAATGACAACGGTGAAAAGATATCAGAGGCTTGCCGCCAGCTTTACTTCCAGCATACGATTCGCGAATGAAACAGTAAATGGAGAAGTGGTGGATGTACCAGAAGTACCCTCGACCACGGACTCTGAGGTGGCATGCAAAATAATTATGCAGACGCAAAAAGCAATTAAGAAATGCTTTACATTTTCCCTTTGAATATCGAGGCAAATATAGGTAGTGTGGTAGCAATAATTTACTTTTCTCTTAAACACACTCTTGCTGCTTCCGTGTAAAACTTTTATAATTAGGTAATCCCTTGCCTTTATCTCTTTTCACACCCACAGTCTCGTTCTTATTATCTTCATGTCTCCTCTCCCTTCCATTCTTTTTTATAATTTTTTTTTTCATTTAAATCTTACATACAGCTAAGTACAATAATGTGGTGTTGGGCTGCTGAACCATTTACAAGATACGCTAAAATTATTATTATTGTACTGTTCTTTTTAATAATAATAACAGGGAACGGCGGTATATGGGCCTGTGGGGCGGCGAGTTAAGTTGTAAAAATAATTAATTGCTGTATAAATGCTTGCATGTTGAATCCGTTTCAGACTTTTAGAAAGTTGTTAATGCTGTCTTTCGCTGTTCTCAACACTGGCTTTCTATTTACTTTTTTAGCACCCAGAAAGTGATTTAACAAACGTGAAGCCTGTAAATAGAGTTCCTAGTGCCCACTTCATCTGAGAATACCATTATAGCTGCAGCTTATAGCCCTGAGGAATTAGGAGATTGTCCGGGATTTCTAATCAAAAACGATTTTCCAAAATAGTTGAGTATATTCTGAAATTCACTGATAAAAAACACAAGTATCCCTACAACCTAACTAACAGAGCAGTTCAGAGTCTAATGCGCTGATGCAGCTATAAATGTCCGAATTAAATGTTAAAAAGAATCCTCGCCATAATTTGATGAAAATATTTCATCAAACGCCACGCTAAATATTTGGTAGAATGTCTGTCCCGCGACGGCACGTGAAAATACGACAATACGTAAACTGAAGCTAGATAATGAAAATCATCCCAGAATTAACACTTCACTTGAAATGTTTTCATGGTTCCGCGTATCTCTAGTAACTTAATACGGCACCCGAGGCAGTTTGTAGCAGTGACACTGATGCGACGCGACTCCCGACACAGATGGCGTGTCATTCAGCGTCTGGAGAGAACTGGGGCCTTGCTTCCTCGCGCAGCGTTCTTATATATAAAGCCGCGGTGCGGACGGCTAAGGGAACACCTGATCAAATCGGCTTTCTCGACTAGCTGCTGGGCTAGTAACGCACCACTTCAAGTTACATAATAATTTATAGCTTCTTTTGCTGATGGCCGATGAAGCTCTTACTTTAAACGTGCATTCAGCACGCAGGTAAGTATTGATAATAAAATTTTGACGTGGCTAAGTTAAATATTTTGGGCGAGAGAATTAATTAAATTACACTGCACGCAGTAGATGAGCTCTGAACTGGCCTTTTGAGATCCGCTATCGCTATAATTTTATAGGTACTCAAAAGAAACTTTTCACATCTTCATAGTCATAGCGGACCTCCAACCTATTTAAATCTAAACATCCTAGCCTTATTTACTAGCCTACTTAATCTATCTTGCTTCCTTCAGTTTTGAGATGAAAACCAGAAAATCATGAATTTCCACTAAAATCTTAATTTGTGAAATCCAAAGTACTGTTTTTATTAAATCATTATGAAAGATGAATCTAAATATAAATTTTGAAATCTCTAGCTCTTTTCTGTTGCGCCAATGATTTTTTCAGAAAAACGTCCAAATTTCGAAAATGGCTGAAGTTATCGAACTGATATTTAACACACATTAATTTAGTATTATTCCTGACATGCTAGAAAAGTTTTAGGTCATTTGCTTGATTTTTAAGGTATCGCGCAACATTTATGACGTCAGAGCTAGTTACAGCAGACTGGCTGGCACACAATGGAAACTGATGTGAATTTACTACAGCGTGAGTAGGCTGCTTCCCTACAGGCCGACAGGTAGTATGGACCACTTGGTGGTCTCGGGTTTGGCACAAAACAGCGGATGGTTTCAGTGCTTGGAATAAAGCATTCGCTAAAAATCAAGTGATATAGCTTTTGAGTTTGTCTCACAGGAAAATTTCATCTGTTTTCGAGAATCGAAGCTGGTGAACGTTGTAATTTTCAGCATCGATTTATACTTTGAAGGATAAGAAGTAATATTATCATACAAGGACTAATATTTAAGAAGTCTACTGTAGACTGTAACGTAATAAGGAAATTCCCCTCACTCTAGCCGGTTTCGGTTTTCACTATGTTTTAATGTGTAGTCCAATAGGGTATATGTACCAAACAAAATTCGTGTGGTATGGACCATATCAATGAGGTTTTTGGGTTAGATAGAGCAGCAATCAGTCGTAGAATTTAGTTGCTTTAATATGATATTTATAGTCATAACGCAGATCAGATTTCGACCTGTGACAGGTCATTATCAATGCAGTGCGGGATTGTAGCAGTTGTTCGTGCTCAAGTGAATGCTTACACAGTTCAACCATGTTTTTTCACAAACAAAGCCCTAATTTCATTTCTCATTATTATCACTTCACATTTACGCCTACTTCGTACCATTCTTCTATTTGAGTTCTTGCGGTTGAATTGTGATTGTACATATCTTGGTGCAAGATTTTTTGAGATACACGTTTTGTTGAACATTATATGCTGGTTGGTGACCACCAGCTTTATCTTGAGTTTCTTGTATCTGTAAAAAACAGTGCTTGCCCAGCTAGGCAGAATCTTCATCAGGTTGCTACAAACCCGCACTGTATTGATAATGACCCGACACAGGTCGAAATCTGATCTGCGTTGTGACTATAAATCTCATATTAAAGAAATTTAATTCTACGACTGATTGCTGCTCTATCTAACCCAATATAACCACAGTCGTTGCGTGCACCCTCCCCATGGAGGGCAACCTGATGAATGAGGTTTTTGTTTTGTTTTTAAGGCAGATAGACAAGGTTGCAGAAAAACCGTGGCAGTGAGGATCGAGGATCTGTGGTCTGAGTCTTCAACGAAACAAATGGTTACAAGTGTTTTGGAAGGCAAAATGACAGAAAGGGCTAGTGCTGATCCATTTAATGTTCTTAGACCTACACTGGAAAGGGAATTAAAATTATTTCGCAGAATCAGCAGACATATATGAAACCTTAGTGGGGTTTTTCAAACCAACATTTCAAGAAAATTACGAAGACGTTCTTCTAGCGCACATGAGAGATTTCGAATCCAGGTTAACACCGCTACCTGAGACGGTGTTTCTGAAGTTGTCTTATGTTTTGTCAGAAAATTTAAAATTTCTTCACACATTTAACAGAGATAATAAATTGGCAGGTAAAATTTTAAAGTGAAACCTAATGAAGAAGCACGCAGGAATGTCTTCTACAAAACCACATTTTACGAGTTGTCATCTTCAATCTACAGGCTGAGAGGTTTTTCAAGTGCTGTTTTTATCGTCTTTTACTTTTGATATATAAACAGATTAATTAATTTTTGAATCAAATAAACTATTTTTTATTTAGAAACCTACATTTCGTTGTATAGCCCATAGGAGCCGACACTTTTCTTAACATCTCCAACTTAATTCTTGGAAAATCTTTTCTTACTGTCCGTCGCTTTGGTTCGCAATCTTTCTTCTTGTCATCACTTGCAGCAAAACAAATGCTCAAGTAAAGGTTTTATGCATTTGTAGATAACTTCAAAATAATGAGAAAAGTTCTAAAGTTCTACACCAATTTTGGCTAAAGTGGGCCGTACTAGCGTTCTCCTAATAATGAAAATAACAAGAATAGTAATCAAAATTACAAAGAAGATCGCAGAATCTGGAGTGAAAGAAGCCTGAGAAACAGAACATGTAAATGACTGACAAAATTTCCACCGAAAAATCACAGAAGTAGTGCAAGCCCTCATTTCCCCGAAAAAAATGGTTCAAATGGCTCTGAGCACTATGCGACTTAACTTCTGAGGTCATCAGTCGCCTAGAACTTAGAACTAATTAAACCTAACTAACCTAAGGACATCACACACATCCATGCCCGAGGCAGGATTTGAACCTGCGACCGTAGCGGTCACGCGGTTCCAGACTGAAGCGCCTTTAACCGCACGGCCACACCGGCCGGTCATTCCCCCGAAGAAGAATACCAAACACCCTTGGTAGGACACCTACTGGGGGAATGTTCTCGTCACTAGAGAAGTTGCATACCAGAAATACAATAGCAAAAAAACCCCAGAAAATTTACGGGCTTTCAACGCAACACGAAAAACAACCTCAAAAACTATCGGACATATCAAGAGAAAATTGAAGAAAGAACAGTTGGACTCCATGGAGGACAACTTCGGTAACTACAACACAAGAGATTTCTACAGGACGTTTGCAAGGCAAATCCGAGGATACACACCACCGAACCTCTGCTTCAGGAAAAGTGATGGAAAAATACCACTGACAAATAAGAATAACTGCAAGGTGCTGGCACAGTATTTCTCAGAACTTCTGAGTTGCCCAGAACACACAGAGGAAGAACCGACAGAGAGGCAAACAGACTCACTAACCCCGAGACAAGAGGAGGTTCGCAGACGCATCCTCAAACACAAAACAACAGAACATCTGGTGAAGACGCTATAGTGACCGAACTACTGAAAAACCGCAGATAAAACTAACTTAGAGGACTCACACAGATTATCACTGGCATCTGGACATCAGAAAAGCTGCCAGATGACTGGAAATGCGCAGTGATTCATCCATTACATAAGAAAGGCGACCGCGTAGACATAAACAATTACAGGAGCATTTCTCTGCTACAAGTCACATACAAGATCCTTTCAGCATGCCTACTCAAAAAGGACACAGGACCAGCTGGAACACAAGGACAGTGAGTACCAGGCGGGCTTTCGACCTGGTCGCTCCCGCACAAAACAAATCTTCAATTTGAAGAGTACGCTAAAAACAATGCCAAACAACGCCAGTCATATGCATTTTCGTTGACTTCAAGAAAGCTTATGACACCGTTGATCGCCAGTGATTGTTCAACATCCTATACGAACAAGGTTTGGACAACAAGACACTGCGACTGATCAAACAGACATTAACAAACACATCAAAAGTGAAATTTAGGGGGGAAATCTCTGAACCCTTCGAGATCATTACAGGCGCCCGCCAAGGTGATGGTCTCTCACCATTCCTCTTCAACCTAGTATTGGACAAATTCATTAAGCAGTGGGATAAAGGGCTGAGATTACAGGGATACTGGAAGCCAATGCGACTAGGACGACCCAAGGATGAACTGGAAGTTTGCTGTTTAGACTTCGCGGATCGTGGACAACCTGGCACTACTTGTATACCAGTATACCACGAAGCCACAGCAATCAGGCAGGTAGAAGTGCTCAAAGAGTGAGCAGAAATAGTAAGGCTACAGATCACCTTTAAAAAAATAAAATAAAAAGAAAATTAAAAAATATTCTTCTCCACGAAGTTCAACATATTGAATTTACACCCAAACTATAGGAAGATCAACAGAGTAACACAATTTAAATACCTAGGCGAAGTGTTTGAACCAAAAGGAAAGGAAAAAAATCACGCAGAACACCAGGTTACTTAAGATGAAGAGAACCTTATACAAAACACAGGGTATCTACAACAAAAAATGTCTACAATACTGTAATCAAACATGAGGTGCTATACGCCATCGATACACTAATGCTACACACCATGGGCAACATAGAGATTATCCTCACAAAGGAAAGAAAAATTATGAGAAAAATTATGGACGAAAACTCACAGACGAAAGGTACCCCTGAGACACCACGGAGAAGTTGTCCAACCTCGCAGAGGACATCAGATGAAGGCGACTAAAATTTTACGGCCACATCGGCAGACTCCCACAGACCAGATTCACCAACACAGTAGTCAGATACATACAGAGGCTAGAAACAACTACACCTTGGATGGCAAAAGCCAAAACTGATATGGAAAAAGCACAGGTAGAGTTAGCGGACATCACAGACAAAACCGTCTATAGACACAAAATACACAAGCGGGTAGTAGTTTCAGAGAAGACAGCACCTAAAGACCAAAGACCGAAGTGGACCGAAAAACGGAAGAGAGTCTCTAGCGAACGAATGGAAGAGCACTGGAACACCAGGAAGAACAAGTTGTCATATCATTCGCGTGGTCTGATAAAGGCCTGTGACGTGTGTAATACTAAAATAATAATAATAATAATTATTATTATTATTACTATTATTATTTTACGTTATTAAATTTTCCTGAAGATGTATTGAGCCTATCTTTATCGAAGATTATTATTATTATTATTACAATGGTGAAACGAGGCCATCATCAGCTTTTTCAGGGCAGTTTCTGCGTTGGTGTCGCACTGATATTCCACTGTACAACTTTATTATCACGAGATTGCTTTGGCGGCACACGGGTGCTGTTCCTCTGCCCGTCGCCTCTCGCTGCCCATCCCGGAAAAGGGGATGGGATGGGATTTGGGGAACTCAATTAGCGAGAGTGAAGAGGCGGGTATTGGAGCAGCGACTTAATTGTCCGCCCTCCTCAGGCACACCGCCGAACCTCCTCCAGTCGCGGCCACGGCAGCCAGAAATAATTTACAGCCAGAAATTCATTTTAATACTGTCGATTTACAATTTGTAGAATTAAATTCCTCCTCTACGTCGCGCAAGACGGTTCATAAAATCTGCGTATTACAGAGGAACACATTATTGCGGGAGGGTCGCGATTGAAAAGTTAAATTAAATATTCCTGAAATGCATCGAGCAGGCAAATACACCCCCGGAAAAGCGTTGCGTTGCTGTTACAATAACTCATATGCAAATCCAATCACTCAACTATGATCTGAAAACGTAAGTCCTATACAAACGTACTCTTTGCCGAATGGGAATTATCATTTAAAGTCAACAGTACAGCACTGTTTTGCGCTCTATCCGTTGAATAGCTTCCTCCTGAGCGAAATTCTTCATCTCTAGCAAAAGCGTCATCGATAACTCACAGCCGGCCGGAGTGGCCGTGCGGTTTTAGGCGCTGCAGTCTGGAACCGAGCGACCGCTACGGTCGCAGGTTCGAATCCTGCCTCGGCCATGGATGTGTGTGATGTCCTTAGGTTAGTTAGGTTTAATCAGTTCTAAGTTCTAGGCGACTGATAACCTCAGGTGTTAAGTCCCATAGTGCTCCGAGCCATTTGAACCATTTGATAACTCTCAAATAGTACATAGTTCTTTACTTGAAGGAAAGAAATGTCATCTGTGTGTCTTAGTGTTCGTGGTAAGGGAGAAGGTGGTATTCGGGGTGATAGTGGTTGTGGCGTCGGCGATAAGTGTGTCTGAGAGTCGTAGTTGGTGGTGGGTATTCTTGTAATGGTGATCCTAATAGTAAGTAAAACAATTGTAGTCATCGTCTAAAAATACGTAAGAAGTATCCAGTCAGCTAGGACCTAAGTACTGAGGAAACCAAAGGAAACGTGAAATTTGCAATATGTCGACATATTTAGTAATGAATATTTATAGTCCACACCATTAATGATAAAATAACAAAGTAACTATCAAAGTTTGATCGCTCATCGCGGTAACATGTATTGGCATAGCTTAGCTTATCATTTCATGAATAAGTATAAGAATAGACTTAACTGGTATCATAACACTTCATTAATGACCAAGACATAGAATGGACGCTGGAAGCCGATCCCCCACTTGAGAAATTAATTCACGACGTGTTGCGTCAATCTTCTCGAATACGTTCTGGGGATTTAATTGGCGTTCTCACTAGTAAACGACCCTGGGAGCAAAGTATAGCTGTTCTGTCATAGGCGTGGTGGTCTACATTTCACCTAATGAAAGCACCAGCTGTCTGCGAAAAGGATGTCATACATTGCAGTAATTAATGAATAGTTCAATAATTTAAATAAAATGGATAAAAATTCAGGGGAAATAAAATATAGTAATTACAGTGGCGAAGTTGAGTTGAATGCTGTATACTATTCATTTAAATCACAAAAATAAACAAGATAGACTTATATAAAATCATTAAACGCATACACGTTTTCATAACAAGGTTAAATAACTACTGCCGTAGCTAAGTGCCGTTAACTTAAATTAAGTGAATAGCGAATAGTAGTTGGCAGTTTCGCCAGATAGAGCAACTAATATGAAAGCGCAACCAAAATCAAAGTTCTAAATACACTATGTCATCAGAAGTATTCGGACACCCCCAAAAACATACGTTATTCATATTATGTACATTGTGCTGCCACCCCCTGCCTTATACTCCAAATCATCGACCTCAGTGGTCATTAGACATCGTGAGAGAGCAGAATGGAGCGCTCCGCGGAACTCACGAACTTGGAGCGTGGTCAGGTGGGCGGGTAGCGCACAGGCCGACCTTGTCTGTTGACTGACAGAGACTGGCGACAGTTGAAGAGGGTCTTAATGTGTAATAGGCAGACATCTATCTAGACCATCACACAGACACTCCAAACTGCATCAGGATCCACTGCAAGTATAATGACAGTTAGGCGGGATGTGAGACAACTTGGATACCATGACCGAGTGGCTGCTCATAAGCCACACATCACTCCGGTAAATACCAAACGACGCCTCGCTCGGTGTAAGGAGCGTAAACATTGGACGATTGAACAGTGGAAGAACTTTGTATGGAGCGACAAATCACGGTAGATAATGTGGCGATCCGAAGGCAGGGTGTGGGTATGGCGAATGCCTGGTGAATGTCACCTGCCAGCATGTGTAGTGCCGACAGTAAAATTCGGAGGCGGTGGTGTTATGGTGTGGTCGTGTTTTTCATGGAGGGGAGGGGGGGCTTCCACCCCTTCTTGTTTGGCGTGGTACTATCACAGAATAGGTCTACATTGATGTTTTAAGCACCTTCTTGCTTCCGTCTGTTGAAGAGAAATTCAATCGTCCAATGTTTACGCTCCTTACACCAAGCGAGGCGTCGTTTGGTATTTACCGGAGTGATGTGTGGCTTATGAGCAGCCACTCGGTCATGACATCCAAGTTTTGCATCTTTCAACAACATCGAGCACCTGTTCATAATGCGCGGCCTGTGGTGGAGTGGTTACACGACAATAACATCCCTGTAATGGGCTGGCCTGCACAGAATCCTGACCTCAATCCTATAGTACACCTTTGGGAAGTTTTGGAACGCGGACTTCGTGTCAAGCCTCACCGACCGACATCGATACCTCTCCTCAGTGCAGCACTCCGTGAAGAATGGGCTGCCATTCCCCAAGAAACGTTCCAGCACCTGGTACACCATATTGAATTCCAGCATTAGCATTGGCTTTTAAGTCATATTCAGCCAGGTGCCCGATTACTTTTGATTACATAGTGTATGTGTTAATACTAACATACATCAGTAACGCGGTTTCGCTGTCCAATGAAGCTGAACACAAAATAAAACTATCACTTGTACAAATTTAAAGAAACCCGACTGCAAAAACATTCAACACTCGAAGGTAGCTTTAGAAGTCTCCCATAAAATTCTTAAGTGCTGAAACGTTGCCCTGCATTTTCGTTCAGAGAGCAAGTGAAAATCCAGTCGAATCCTATCAGGATTCCCCACTACCTGTCCACTGAACACAACCGCACGAAAACGATTGACTGCTGTAGCCGGCCGCGGTGGTCTAGCGGTTCTAGGCGCTCAGTCAGGAACCGTGCGACTGCTACGGTCGCAGGTTCGAATCCTGCCTCGGGCATGGATGTGTGTGATGTCCTTAGGTTAGTTAGGTTTAAGTAGTTCTAAGTTCTAGGGGACTTATGACCACAGCTGTTGAGTCCCATAGTGCTCAGAGCCATTTGAACCATTTGAACCATTTTGACTGCTGTAGACAGACCGTTAACACCTCAAGTCGCAGCAGCGTCGCATGGTTAAAATCTCGGAAAACCATACGCGGCTAGACATGTTAGCAATGTCTTACAAAATTACGTTGAAATGACTATCATTGAAAGATATTGTTTTTTCTCATAATACTAAATATATTTATTACCTCCCCATGTTGGCCATTTTCTGACTTCAAGAAACATTCTAACATACACTACATGTTAACGATGATATGATGCTGTCGTGCAACACTTTTATGAAAACGAAAATAAAAATAGGTATTTCTACACACACAAATGTGTCTTTCCAAAACATGGCGCAATTTTCTGCACCGTCTGTGAGGCTGTTGGTTTTTATGCAGCACACGCAAAATTTGAATTACGTCCGGTTTCAGTATTTGCTCATCACAACACTGCATAATATTTAATTAGGCACTGAAATACCTTACTTTCCTAAAGATAAATAAAACTGGGAAAGGGGTAAAGATGTAGGGTAACACATCCTGACGGGATGATAAATGTGATTGTGAAGTATGTTTAGTTCTGCTCAATTTCATTCACTGGTTTTAATCAACCCGTTGATGTCTGCATCCCGTTACCTTGCAGACAAACCATGTCAGTATGTGCTCAGAATACAATTTGTCCTACTTCATCGCCCTCACGGTGGGAGGGAACTTTGAAAACAGCGATACCACATCAGACTATGTTCGTGTTCTCATCTTGTGTCATTAGCGTCTCTTTCTTATTCTGACCGGGCATTATTAATAAATCTATGGTACCTCTCTGCACTAAGCTTTGGTTTGATCTCGCGAACTACACTACTGGCCATTAAAATTGCTACACCACGAAGATGACGTGCTACAGACGCGAAATTTAACCGACAAGAAGAAGATGCTGTGATATGCAAATGATTAGCTTTTCAGAGCATTCACACAACATTGGCGCCTGTGGCGACACCTACAACATGCTGGCATAAGGAAAGTTTCCAACCGAAATGTGTACCATAACGTTTCCGACTTCGATAAAGGTCGCGATTGCGGTTTATCTTATGGTGACATTGCTGCTGGCGTTGGTCGAGATCCAATGCCTCTTAGCAGAATATGGAATCGGTGGGGTCAGGAGGGTAAAACGGAATGCCGTGCTGGATCCCAACGGCCTCGTATCACTAGGAGTCGAGGTGACAGGCATTTTATCCGCATGGCTATAACTGATCGTGCAGCCACGTCTCGATTCATAAGTCAACAGATGGGGGCGTTTGCAAGACAGCAACCATCTGCACGAACAGTTCGACGACGTTTGCAGCAGCATAAACTATCAGCTCGGAGACCATGGCTGCATCACAGACAGGAGCACCTGCGATGGTGTACTCAGTGACGAACCTGGGTGCACGAATGGCAAAACGTAATTTTTTCGGATGAATCCAGGTTCTGTTTACAGCATCATGATGGTAACATCCTTGTTTGGCGACATCGCGGTGAACGCGCATTGGAAGCGTGTATTCGTCATCGCCATACTGTCATATCACCCGGCGTGATGGTATGGGGTGCCATTGGTTACACGTCTCGGTCACCGTTTGTTCGCATTGACGGCACTTTGAACTGTGAACGTTACATTTCAGATGTGTTACGACCCGTGGCTCTACCCTTCATTCGATCCATGCGAAACCATACGTTTCAGCAGGATAATGCACGACCGCATGTTGCAGGTCCTGTACGGGTCTTTCTGGATACAGAAAATGTTCGAATGCTGCTCTGGCCAGCACATTCTCCAGATCTCTCCCCAATTGAAAAGGTCTGGTCAATGGTGGCCGAGCAGCTGGCTCGTCACAATACGCCAGTCACTACTCTTGATGAACTGTGGTATCGTGTTGAAGCTTCATGGGCAACTGTACCTGTACACGCCATCCAAGCTCTGTTCGACTCAATGCCCAGGCGTGTCAAGGCCATTATTACGGCCAGAGGAGGTTCTTCTGGGTATTGATGTCTCAGGATCTATGCACCCAAATTGCGTGAAAACGTAATCACATGTCGGTTCTAGTGTAATATATTTGTCCAATGAATACCCGTTTATCATCTGCATTTCTTCTTGGTGTAGCAATTTTAATGGCCAGTAGTGTATATCTACTGTCTCTAACTTCAGCCTATCCACTTCCCTTTTCAAAATCTCAACTGTACCTAGCGATTAGGGTACCTATCGTCGCACATTCCGATTCGTACGATGCCACCTTTATTGTTCATGATGACAACGTACACCTGAGTAAGTTCCGACAGGAGATTAGAAACAGTGATTGATTTCTCTGCGGAGTACTTTACCCAGGAGAAATTCATCATTAAACCATCCACTAGAGCTGCATGACCTGAGGGAAATTAGTGACTGTAGTGTTCCTTTGCTCTCAGCCGTTCCCAGCACAAACATAGGGGGACCATGTTGACTAATGACTCAACGCCAGATGAGCCAGTCATCCACGCTGTTTCCCCTGCAGCTATTGATAAAGCTGGTTCCCTGTTCAGGGACGAACTGTAGGTCTCGCCTCTCCCTAGATGCCGCTATGGTTTGTTATCTGTTTCATTGAATCACGCGCGAGCCACTCCACATCTGCAAGGCTTTCGGTTTATGATTCATGGTTCATTACAGTATCAATTCGACATAAAACTTGACTAAAGGCTTTCGAAAATTGTATCGCCTGCTTTTACATCCGCATCTTACACTTTGGTTGCTACTAAATGTGTCTTGTTTCAATAGCAATTTTTCCAGGTTGTAAGATACCATGTTCGGTGGATATTGCTCCAGGTATTCCAGAGACGAAGGGGAGGGCATAAGCCGATCGAAGCAACGAAAAAATCAGAAAAATATTGACACAGGCGAAGAAAGCTCAGTTCAATAATCGAACCCTATTAATATGAGTTACTGATGAAGGAAGTGTACGCCTGCTACGTCTCCATCACAGATTTTGTGGAAAACGTAAACCATCGAAAGCCTAGAAGTGGAGTGTCAAAGTAGAAAAATCTGAAATCTGATGTTATGGAAGAATGTTTACATATTAACGAGACATATAAAGTGCGCAATGAGAAGAGGCGATAGTGAATGGGCTAGGAAAGAAGCCCACGTCAGTCTCTTAACAGAAGGAGAGACACATACGGCGTCCAACAGTAGCTAATATCTTAGAGCTGAAAGAAGTAAAAAATGACACAGGCAGAAGAAGAATAAAAAGCGTTGAACAGTTTATATTGTTGTGTGTGGTAGTAAGTAGAGACGAAAAGATGACCACAAGATGAGAGTCAGCATTAAACTAATTGAAAGACTGTTACCTAGAAGAAAGGGGACGCTCAATCGGCTGTAATGGTACTCAAATATCTTCGCCAGCAGAAGGTCTCATTGTCATTACGCAAAATACACTGAAGAGTGAAAACATTATGAGCGATGTCCACCACAACACAGAATGACGACTCGTGGCGCTGCCGGACCTTGACGTAAGGAATGTCAGAGGGCACGTCAAAAATTACCTACCCATTTGCCATAGCGTTTGTTACGTTGTGCACGTTTTCTGTCCTCGCACATGTCATGTTATACTTTTGTGGTAATATTGTGACAGTTTGACCTTATTTCCGCCTGTGTTATTCCTTCTGTTGCAGATATAGCGTGGCAGTTCCATTGGAAGTGTGCACCAAAGAGGAACAACGGACGGTGATGCGATTCCTCTGGTCGTAGGGTGTCAAAGGGGCAGACATTCATCGCGGACTATCTTCACAATATGGTAAAAGTGCACTATCACGTAAAATTGTGTTTTTGTGGCTCGAGAGGATTAAAAGTGGTCGAACAAGTGTCATGCATAAAGAGGGAACGGAACGGCCATCAACCTCCACTACAGATGACAATATTCAGCGGGCTCGAGAGATGGTTCTGGCGAATAGGCGAATCACGGTCAATGGGGTGGCATCCGCTTTGAACATCAGCCATGGCTCCGCCCATCACATCATCCTTCACGAGCTCGGTTTCCATAAGGTTGTGTTGATCACAAAATATTGCTCCAGAAGTTGGACCATTACGGAATACAGAGAGTACCTAGCAATTGGTTCACCTCTTACTTTAGCAACAGGCAGCATTAGGTCATTATTCACAATGTTGATGACGGCTGTGATGTGGGGTCTGATTGGGGTACTGTCAAGTGGGGGTTGCCCCAGGAATCAATGCTGGGGCCACTCCTGTTACTTATTTATGTGAATGATATGCCCTCCAGTATTACGGGAAACTCTGAAATATTTCTGTTTGCTGATGTTGCTTGGTAGTAAAGGATGTTGTGTGCAACACTGGCTCGGTTTCAAATAGTGCAGTACATAACCTAAGTTCGCGGCTTGTAGAAAACAGCCGGCCGGGGTGGCCGAGCGGTTCTAGGCGCTACAGTCTGGAATCGCGCGACCGCTACGGTCGCAGGTTCGAATCCTGCCTCGGACATGGGTGTGTGTGATGTCCTAAGGTTAGTTAGGTTTAAGTAGTTCTAAGTTCTAGGGGACTGATGACCTTAGAAGTTAAGTCCCATAGTGCTCAACTCAGTTTTTGTAGTTTCTAACATACAATTCAATATGACCTGACGTTTTAATTTCACGGAACGGGCATATGATTAGTGAAACTGAACAGTTCAAATTTCTGTGTGTTCAGATGGATAGTAAGTTGTCATGGAAAGCCCACGTTCAGGATCTTCAAAGACTGAATACTACCATTTTTACTATTCGAACGGTATCCAAAGTGAGTGATCGATCGACGGGAAAATTAGTCTACTTCGCTTATTTTCATTCGTTTATGTCGTATGGTATTATATTTTGGGGTAACTCTTCCCATTCTGAAAGGATATTTTCGGCTCAGAAACGGGCGGTTCGGGTAATAAGTGATGTAAGTTCACGAACCTCTTGTCGACCTCTGTTCACGAGCCTGGGTATTTTGCCATTGGCCTCTCAATATACATATTCCTTCCTGGCATTTCTTGTTAACAATATTAGCTTATTCCCAAGAATGAGCAGCTTTCATTCTGTTAGTACTCGGCAGAAATCAAACCTGCATTTGGACCGGAGTTCCTTAACTCTTGTGCAAAAAGGTGTCCGGTATACTGCTGCATCCATGTTCAATAAGCTACCACTCGAATCAAAAAAATCTTAGCAGTAATCCACGTGCTTTGAAATCGTAACTGAAGAGTTTCACCGGCCGCAGTGGCCGAGCGGTTCTAGGCGCTACAGTCTGGAACCGCGTAACCGCTACGGTCGCAGGTTCGAATCCTGCCTCGTGCATGGATGTGTGTGATGTCCTTAGTTTAGTTAGGTTTAAGTAGTTCTAAGTTCTAGGGGACTGATGACCAAAGAAGTTAAGTCCCATAGTGCTCAGAGCCATTTGAACCATTTTTTTGAAGGGTTTCCTAATGCGTCACTCCTTCTATTGTGTCGAGGAGTTCTTTGAAAAATGAAGCTGATTCTTATTGTATTGTTGATTGCGTCTACTTAAACTGACTTTTTTCGGGATCCTGAACATTTATGTTGATCTGTTATTACTTTTATGTTGTAATTTCATGTACTGACACGTTCCGTGACCTTGGAGATTTGCTCCTCAATTTGGCCCTATGGAACTTGACGTGTAAATAAAAACAAGCATAACAAAAAAACGGTCTGTGCACGGAAGCAGAATTGTCACCGGAGATGAAACATGGCTTCATCTCTACGAACCTGAGTCAAAGCGCCAGAGTATGCTGTGGAAACACCCTGGATCGCGGACGGGGAAAAAATTAAAGACGGGGCGATCCGCAGGAAACGTTATGTTAACCGTGTTTTGGGACTCGCAGGGGTACATACTGGCAGAGTCCATAGAAAACGGAACGACTGTCTACAGTGCGGAGTATAGTGAATTGTTGCAAAAGGTATTGAAGCCAGTGATTTGCACCAAACACCGAGATTTCCTGTCAAAGAAAGTGTCGCTGTTGCATGACAATGCACGGCCACACACGGCCCATCAACAAGATGTAATCTGAGGTACTGTAACACCCTCCTCACAGCCCGGACCTTGCTCCAAGTGACTTTCACTTGTTTGGGCCACTCAAGGATGCTTTGTGTGGTCGCCGATTTGCCTCAGATGTGGACGTACGAAACGCGGTGCAAAAGTGGCTTCGCGATCGACAGAAAACCTTTTATTTGGAAGGAATGCGTAAGCTCGTTGTCCGCCCTCGTGGTCTCGCGGTAGCGTTCTCGCTTCCCGAGCACGGGGTCCCGGGTTCGATTCCCGGCGGGGTCAGGGATTTTTCCTGCCTCGAGATGACTGGGTGTTGTTGTGTCGTCTTCATCATCATCATTCATCCCCATTACGGTCGGAGGAAGGCAACGGCAAACCACCTCCATTAGGACCTTGCCTAGTAAGGCGGTGCGGGTCTCCCGCATCGTTCCCCTACGCTCTATAAAGAAGCATGGGACTTCATTCATTTCCATTCCGTAAGCTCGTTGATCGTTGGGCCAAGTGCATTGAGAAGGAGGTAGATTACGTAGAAAAATGATGTGCAATGTATACCCCTAGCTTCATGTTAATAAAAGGTAGAATGAAAAGTGTAGATATTATATAAGCGGAGTAGAGACGATTGGGGAACCGTTCGAGGCACGATATGGATCCCAACCCTCAAATCGACAAATTCGCTTACATAAGAGGTTTTGGCAAACGGCATACTGTTAGGGCCTGAAGTCTGGGAGAGCGCATCTCGGGAACAATGAAGCTGATCTGCTATTCCCCTGCTGCTGCTGTGTAAAGTGGCTGAAGGATGGTGAAACCACGAGTACTCAGCAAGGTGTTGACTATCCGTGTCCCATCACAGAACATGGAGGTTTGATTGCTCTGTAAAGCAAGATAGGTGGTGATCCGTGGGAGCTCTGATGATGTAGTGCAATACTTGTGCAGGCCCAAGAGTTTCGGACCACCTATTCAGAACACATTGTTGAGTGTGGGTTTCTACAGTGGCTACCCCTAAGGTTCCCATGTTGATCCGACGACATCGTCAGTTCGATTATCGCAGGCACGGGATCAACGAGATGAGATCTGTATCAATGGAAACTTGCCGTGTGGTCGGATGAATCACGTTTCTTGTCATCAACATCGGTTGTCGTATCAGGGCAAGCTGTCATCTAGGTGAACAGTTGTCCGCACCATGGACGCAGGTGTTGGGGACAATATTATGCTATTGAGGACATTTACCTGGAAATCCACATGATTGAAGTTGTGGACTATGTGGACATTGTCACTGACTGTCTGTTTCCCTTCATGGTTAGTGCCTCTCATGGCGAAAACGACATTTCCAGCAGGATAACTGCCCATCTCAAAAGGCTAACATTGCGCGACAGTGGTTTGAGGAGCACCCTGATGTTTTCGCTTCCAAATTCAACTGACCTCAACGCCATGAAACGTTCCTGGAATGGTATCAGGTGCTAGGTCCACGCCACAAACGACTGCCCTGTAATTTAAGGGAACTGCTTGATTTGTGCGTAGCCATCTAGTACCACATACCTTCAGAAACCTAGCAAAGACTTGTCCAATCAACGTCACGCAGATTCGGCCCTCTGATATAAGCGTGTACCAATTCGCTATTAATTAGATGGTCATAATGAGACCTGGTACCAAGGAAGGCAGGATTGGGTTACGATTGTGGACGGGGCCACAATCAATTGCTGTTGGTTAGTTTATTTTTCAATCACGTACACTTTATTTGGAAACAACAACAGATAAAAGATGACAATAAATTAAGAAGTGTTCCACGGCTGAAGGCCTTAATGAGAACAAATTCAAAACTATTTCTCGGTTGAAGGCCCCAATAGATAATTTTAAAAGTTTCATGGCTGAAGACCTTAAGAACCAGTTAAACATCTTCAAACTTGAAATTACACTTATTAAATTTTTAAAAAATCATCAAATACGACAAAACCAAGGAGGGGTGGGGGGGGGGGGGGGGGCGGACGTAACTCCAAGGATCGACCTGGAAAAGTCCGCCGGCCGCGGTAGCCTAGCGGTTCTAGACGCTTCAGTCCGGAACCGCGGGATTGCTACGGTCGCAGGTTCGAATCCTGCCTCGGGCATGGATGTGTGTGATGTCCTTAGGTTAGTTAGGTTTAAGTAGTTCTAAGTTCTAGGGGACTGATGACCTCAGATGTTAAGTCCCATAGTGCTCAGAGGCATTTTAACCATTAAAGTAAACACCACCCGGCCCCCAAATTAAGGAAGCTGTCGTACTGCATGCCTTTCCAGACAGCAGTGGCAAGACAAGGGAAAGTACACTGCTGTAACATACATTAAGCTCCAGGGCAGGCAATTGATGCATTAGCGGCCACTAGGCAGTAATCATACCACTGGCTGAACTTCACAAATAATAACATTTAGAATGAAGCAATTGATAATAAGAAGTGGAGGAAGGCTGATTAGCTTCGCCTTCCCCAAATGCTCCACTCGGTGCTCTTCATCTCGGAGACAAAATGGTTGAAATGGGTCTGAGCATTATGGGACTTAACATCTGAGGTCATCAGTCCCCTAGAAATTAGAGCTACTTAAACCTAACTAACCTAAGGACATCACACACATCCATGCCCGAGACAATATTAGAACCTGGGACCGTAGCGTTCGCGCGGATCCAGACTGAAGCGCCTAGAACCGCTCGGCCACACCGGCCAGAATCTCGGCGACACTGCGAGCAGCAACACACAAGCAAATGGCGAGATCTGATAATGGTGGAGGTTTCACTACTTGAATTAAGGCCCACTCAACTTAAACTTCCAGGTTCCAGTTGACAACGAGGTTGTACCCCTCGCGACCACAGCCCTTCCATACGGCAATGCATGGATGCCGCCTGTGGTCCCGGCGTGTTCTCTCGCTGCGCGGACCTGGCTCCTCGTCCGTCCCCAACCGAACTGCCAACTCACCCAACACGGAATCACCACAACGTCGCCCCAAAGATAGGAACACCGTTAATGGATACCGATAACTGCCGCTGTTGCCACTAGCGGACAGACAACGCTTGCAAACGCAGTGGCGCCAATGCACACAAGAAGAAGACGACGACCGTAACTATACCAACTGAACGATGTCAACCTAGCAACGGAAACAACGCGATCCGTGGCACGGTTCACATAATACAAGAGCGTTCACACATTTTTTATCTTGGCCAACTTCGATTGAAAATACGCGGGATTTGTTGTGGGACATCGTGGAATATTCCCGCTATGGTCTCATGAAGTTCTGATAGCTGGCGCCGCTTTATCTAGCCTTCAAAATGGCATCTGAAACAAAGATGCGTTCCTAGGAGAGAGCTGTCATTTAGCTTATGTTGGCGGCAAACCTCAGCGTCGCTGATATTCATACGGCCTTCCACAATGTCTAGGGAGACATCGCAGTGAACAAAAGCACGATGAGTCGCTGGGCCCTGTCTGTCATCACCACAACAAGCTCGCGTAAACCTGTCCGATCTATCCCGCGCCGGCCAGCCGCACACATCTGCGGTTCCTGCTGTGTTGGAAAATGTGGACACTCGCAGTCGAGGTGATCGACACATCACAATCAAACACCCCCCGCTCAGCTGGACATCTCTGTTGGTAGTGTTGACACATTCGTCCACCGGATGGGGTACTCAAAGGTGTGTGACCGGTGAGTTTCTCGCCGTCTAACAGAAGACCATAAAGAACAACCGAGGACCATCTGTGCGCAATTGCTTGCCCGTTACGAGGCTGTCGTGACAATTCTTTTTTTTCCCAATATCGTCGTAAGCGATGAAACATGGGTTCATCACTTTGAATCAGAAACAAAACGGCACTCCGTGCAGTGATGTCACACCACCTCTGCTCCGAAGAAAATGGTGAATGCCAAAAGTCACGGTGAGGGTCTTCTGGGAACCTGAAGGGGTCATTTTCTTTATGTCTTCCCTCATGGTGCAACAATCAGCTGTGAGTGTACTGTGCTACCCTAAGGAAAGTGAAGAAATGCCTTCACCACGTTTGCCGCCACAAAAATGCAAAATAAACTTCTACTCCATGACAACGCAAGGCATCACACAATGCTGCGCACCTGAGAAATCCTCACAAAACTTCAATGGACTGCTCTTCCTCATCTACCCTGCAGCCCGAATCTCGCACGTTGCAACTTCCATATGTTTGGCTACAGGAAGGATACTCTCCCCGGAAGCACTACGCGAATCACTGGGAGGTTACTGATGCAGCAAGACGCTGGCTCTGACATCGGCCAGTAGGTTGGTACCATGGGGGCAATACAGGCCCACCCAATAAGGTGGCGTTAAGGCCGTTGCGTTCAGTGCAAGTTATGACGAAATAGGGTTTTGTAGCTGAAAGACTAGGGAATAAAATTTCACGTAGAAGAAGGTGCAATTAGATAATGGCGAACACTAACTTCACTTAACGAAGGTTTATTCAGCACTTGCTCATACAAGAGCGCGGAGCGAACTACATCCGGTCAGAACACATACAGTATATATACTGTTACAGAACATTCTTTACAATGATTCTTGACATTTGCAGTACTTCTAGAATGTACTCGAACTGCATATAGAAATTAAAATTTTACAATTTAGGTGTCCATATTATAAAAATAGCTGCACAACAACAACGGTTCCACGTAATAAAATTATAACCAGCCAACCACTTGCAAGGGATAAAGAAATTCTTTACCTAGGTTTCGACAAATATAAATTAGTCTTCTTCAGAAGGTAGCAATTTTACATTAGTAAGGATTAATATACCATCGCCGTTTTTACAATTGTCGGCATACATCCATTTGTCAAAGATGAAAGATAGCCCTAGAATTAGGGTTTGTCACGTAAATACAAAATAGTTCATGGATCTTGCAGAGCTCACAACGTGACAAACCCTAATTCTAGGGCTATCTTTCATTTTTGACAAATGGATCTATGCTGACAATTGCAAAAACGGCTATGGTACATTAGTCCTTACTAATTTAAAATTGCTACCTTCTGAAGCAGACAAATTTATATTTGTCGAAACCTAGGTAAAGAATTTATTTATCAATTTAGGTGTGTTTTGAACTCACGACCCTCCATGAAACAGTATAGTAACATAACCACTACACCACGGAGACCGTCCTACTGTTCTTCTTTTGCGACATTGCTCCCTCCTTAAGAGAACAGCGTCTCGGTGTTACGTCTCCTAGTCCGGGAACCAGTCATCGGTCGTGCATACTCCGACTCCCGATGACTGATGTTCGCCCTGGCGGTGATCTTTTTAGAACTTCCTTTGCCGCTATGCTCTTCGTCATCTTTCCGCTTGTTGCCTGTCGCTCGAGCTTCGAATTTACCCTGGGTTGCAGGATCCTCACAGGGCTTCATTTGAAGTACGTGGATGGTATCTCTGACCTTTCGTCGTCTTGGGATCGAAATCTTCAACTTCATAAGTAACATCAGACGACTGTTTTACAACCTCATAAGCGCCTGAGGAGCGTCTCAGTGAGACCAACCTTCCGAAAAGGAGTGAAGATCCAGATGAGGCAACCTGGCTGGTAGACCAAGGGCGGTGGCTCGCGTCATACGTTCGGCGATCGTTTTCTTGAGCCTGCAGCGTCCGGAGTCGAGCTAATTGTCGAGCTTCCTCAGCCCTGGTTAACACCTGGCCGGTGTAGTCGTCGTCCACGTCATCAGGATGTAACGGAAACACAGTGTCCATCGTCGTAGTCACTTCACGACCTTGCACTAGGAAAAATGGCGTAAATACTGTGGTGTCTGGTTTGGCCGTGTTGTAGGCAAACCTCACGAAAGGTAGCACCTCATCCCAGTTGCTCTGCTCGACATTGACGATCATTGACAGCTTGGCAGTCCCCTCCAAGCTGAAAAATATGTTAGCCAAACACACGGCGTCATCCCATTTGTTAAATTTGGCTGTACGCTCATATACCTTCAGCCACTTGTTTTGATCTTGGCCACCGTCACCAGGGACCCCGGAAGGATGTCTCATGTGGTGGCACACGGTTGCTGTCATTGTAACGTCCTCTTCTTCTTCTACCTTCGATAGATTGGGATCTGTTGAATATGGCTCGAACTCGGGTTTTTTGCCACTTAAACGGCCGCTCTGTCGTGGTCTGATGGGAGCCACTGTGTCGTCGATAATGTACGCTATCACAAGGTCAAATACCCAGTGCCTCCACCAGAATAATGTCACGTAGAAGAAGGTGTGATTAGATGAATGAAGAAGACTAACTTCACTTAACGAAGGTTTCTGCAACACTTGCACATGCAAGAGCGCCGAACAAACAGCCTCCGGCCAGAACACATACGGTATATATACCGTTACAGAACAGTCCAGTACAATGATTCTTGACATTTGTGGATACTTATAGAATGTACTCGAATAGAATATAGAAATTAAAGTATTACACTTCAGGCAAGTTTTGAACGCACGAACCCCCTCCACGTAACAGTCTAGTATCATAACTACTACACCACGGTGACTACGCTACTCAGCTTCTGCTGCTACTACAGGGTGTTTCAAAAATGACCGGTATATTTGAAACGGCAATACAAACTAAACGAGCAGCGATAGAAATACACCGTTTGTTGCATTATGCTTGGGACAACAGTACATTTTCAGGCAGACAAACTTTCGAAATTACAGTAGTTACAATTTTCAACAACAGATGGCGCTGCGGTCTGGGAAACTCTATAGTACGATATTTTCCACATATCCACCATGCGTAGCAATAATATGGCGTAGTCTCTGAACGAAATCACCCGAAACCTTTGACAACGTGTCTGGCGGAATGGTTTCACATGCAGATGAGATGTACTTCTTCAGCTGTTCAATTGTTTCTGGATTCTGGCGGTACAGCTGGTGTTTCACGTGTCCCCACAGAAAGAAGTCACAGGGGTTCATGTCTGGCGAATAGGGACGCCAATCCACGCCGCCTCCTGTATGTTTCGGATAGCCCAAAGCAATCACACGATCATCGAAATATTCATTCAGGAAATTAAAGACGTCGGCCGTGCGATGTGGCCGGGCACCATCTTGCATAAACCACGAGGTGTTCGCAGTGTCGTCTAAGGCAGTTTGTACCGCCACAAATTCACGAATAATGTCCAGATAGCGTGATGCAGTAATCGTTTCGGATCTGAAAAATGGGCCAATGATTCCTTTGGAAGAAATGGCGGCCCAGACCAGTACTTTTTGAGGATGCAGGGACGATGGGACTGCAACATGGGGCTTTTCGGTTCCCCATATGCGTCAGTTCTGTTTATTGACGAAGCCGTCCAGGTAAAAATAAGCTTCGTCAGTAAACCAAATGCTGCCCACATGCATATCGCCGTCATCAATCCTGTGCACTATATCGTTAGCGAATGTCTCTCGTGCAGCAATGGTAGCGGCGCTGAGGGGTTGCCGCGTTTGAATTTTGTATGGATAGATGTGTAAACTCTGGCGCATGAGACGATACGTGGACGTTGGCGTCATTTGGACCGCAGCTGCAACACGGCGAACGGAAACCCGAGGCAGCTGTCGGATCACCTGCTGCACTAGCTGCGCGTTGCCCTCTGTGGTTGCCGTACGCGGTCGCCCTACCTTTCCAGCATGTTCATCCGTCACGTTCCCAGTCCGTTGAAATTTTTCAAACAGATCCTTTATTGTATCGCTTTTCGGTCCTTTGGTTACATTAAACCTCCGTTGAAAACTTCGTCTTATTGCAACAACACTGTGTTCTAGGCGGTGGAATTCCAACACCAGAAAAATCCTCTGTTCTAAGGAATAAACCATGTTGTCCACAGCACACTTGCACGTTGTGAACAGCACACGCTTACAGCAGAAAGACGACGTACAGAATGGCGCACCCACAGACTGCGTTGTCTTCTATATCTTTCACATCACTTGCAGCGCCATCTGTTGTTTAAAATTGTAACTACTGTAATTTCGAAAGTTTGTCCGCCTGAAAATGTACTGTTGTCCCAAGCATATTGCAACAAACGGTGTATTTCTATCGCTGCTCGTTTAGTTTTTATTGCCGTTTCAAAGATACCGGTCATTTTTGAAACACCCTGTATATAGTGTACTGGAATTCTGATTAAAACCAACCCCTCCCTTTGTATCGTCGGTGAACAAAGAAAGGAAGAACTACTGCTCTCCCACAGTACGTCGTCCAAAAGAGTCTTTCATGTAATCAGGATAGGTGCCGCGGTAAGGTGGTCCTGCGAGTCAGCGTGCCTTTGACCAGGAGCTGCTGTTTGTGCAGCCGCGCTGTGTCACAGGAAGCCGCCTCTTGAGCGCCTGAATTGAAGCCCTCTGTGGAGGGTTTTGCGGTTGCCTAGCAACGCCTTCTGTTGCTCGAATTGCCTGTCGATTCGTCGCGAGCTCGCAAAACGTACTAGGGGTCCGCCATTATCTCAAAGCGCGCCGGCGGGTCACGCTTTTAATTTTTATTATCGTTTCCGGCGGTTCCGGATTTCTCTCCCCTCGCAAAATACTGCCGTATGCCTGTTCTTTCGCCTGGCTCGGCGGCTCGTAAAAATTCATAAGCGGGCGGTGCGTGGCTTTTAACGACAGCGTGCAAAGTTTTGTCGGAGCTGTAAAGGGGGAACAGATTTAGGGTGTCGTGCGGAAGCCGGCAGGGAACTGTGCGCTATTTCGCAGACTGCAAGTGTTCCGCGGCGCAACTAATCTGGAGTGAACTTCCAGTCTGTTGCAAATTCTGAGATATGAGGTCGCGAGCGGTTAATATGACAGTTTAGTGTAATGACCAAGTCTAACGCAGTGGGTCACGTTGTGAACATCGCAATTCTGTCGCCCGTTTTGTCTGCCATATGTGCAGATTTACTGGAAGTACCAGGTGGTTATAATCAAAGTGCATCTACTCACAGAGGTCCAGTGTGGGCTGTAATTATCGTACGACAACAGAAACTGGTAGATATGCTAATGCGTTAATGCGGAACCGACTTATGTTCGAAAAACTTAGTTCCAATTTTGGCCACCAGGCGCTAATTAGGCACTGTACAGCACCTCGTCGAGTCCTGTGGTGCTCATATCTAATAACTTGCGTGAGCGGCGGTCCATTATAAGCACAGCATTATGCCTTTCTCATTTGTTTGACCTTCTTTCTCCACATCCCGTCACCAATCCATCTTGCACGGAAACATTTCTATACGTCTTTCCTGCATTCAGTGGCTAGATTTACATCTGGTGGGCAAAACTGGAACAAAATTTATTTTCAGCGTAAACCGGTTCCGTATCAACACATTAGTATAGCTACTAAGTTTCGCTGTCACACGATACTTAAAGCTCACTCTGGATATTCGTAGGTAGGTGCATTTTAATTATAACTACCCATATTAAAAATCATGTGAACTCACTGATATAAATAGTTCACTTCAGTGTATCCTTTCTCATTTTTCTGTTTCCACGCCGACATCTGCGCTCCGCAAAGTCACCGCGAGGTGTGTGGCAGACGGCACGTTGTTTTCCAGTATCGTTTTCAATTCTCCCTGTTCTGTTCGCTGTGGTCACTCGAGAAGAAACACTGTAGTAGAATTGTGTGAACCTTTACTTTTAAAGCACTGACTCTGGGAATTTTGTGAGTAAGGTTTCTAGCAAAGCGCAACATCTCTCTTGCAAAGTCCCCAAGTGCAGTCTCTTGAGCAGGCCAACGACACTGTCAGGCTGACTAAACAAACCTGTGACGAACCGTGCAACTTTCCTTTGGTTCTGTTTCCCTCTCTTCCACTACTGCTACTTGGTAAGGGTCTCAGATCAACAAACGGAATTGGAGATTATGGAAGAACGAGAGTTTTTTAACAGATTTCTTTTTTGTTTGTGGTCTGGGCTTCCTCAAGATTTCTACATTAAATCGAAATTGCCGTAAAATAAAAATGCAACACTCTCAAGGATCGTGATTAGTGGAACGACTGAGAGGTTGTATCGTTGGTGATTCATTTGCCACGGCCATCGCCGATTTTATGGTGCTCTGGAGGTCATTCTGTACGCACTCTGTTTTGACAGACTCCGTGGTGCACTTAGAGGTGACCAGTGTTTGCAACATTCGCTCTAGGGCACAACTACGCCTCGCCGACTAGTACGTACTCATGTAGAACATCTTCAGCCATTTGAATGGGGTCACACTATGCCAGAAGCTGGATGCACGTTGTAATGGTACTTGAATCAACGTAACCATTACGGCACCTCACCTCAACCTCTCGATACCAGCACAATATTCTACCGTGTTTCTGTAAAGTAGTTAGCATATTTCTGAGACAACATTGAGATTTGATTTCATTAATACAGAGGTACTTCGATACGTCGGTATGTATATATTGCAATGATATTATCCTTATGTGTATTCTTTCTTTTGTCACTATGATCTTTGACGTACTTGTAACTCTGATTTTTGGGCGCGTAAGCGGTTATTAGAATTAGAGAGCCGGACCTTGAGGAAGTCAGGTCTTGGACGTCATGTTGAAAAGACGCATATTGTAGTCAGCTTATAAAATGTGAACTTTAACAGTGAGGAAGATGTTTTCAAGTGTGATTTGTATTGTGAAGTGATGTTTTGTGAGTTACGCGATACTGCAACAAAAGTAATAAAAAAGAAGTGTAACTTAAATTCCGAGTGCTGATTGCTTTTTTTACATCACCATTACGCTAACTTTCAAAAGGTTTAATCTTCAAGAATGGTTTATGAAACACATCTATAAAACTTTTGAATATCGCGTAATAACACCTAGGCCTCTTTGCATCCGAGCTTGGAATCATCACTACCTAGATTTTCGACGACTGAGCCATGATTTTCAACGAGACCAGCGTGGGAACCACGAAAAGATGAGTGCCTAGTTTATCCATTATTTCAAGAAATGACTTTATTAACTGTGCCCTAATGACACCTGCCACATAATATAAGTTTGTTGTTGCCCGAAAATGCAGTATTTAGCAGCGTGAGCAACACCACAATCATAATTAATTTTTGACCATTGTTGTGGTAGGGTTGTTAGAGCGTGTCGGGAGGTTGCTGCACATGTTGCGCATAGTGTATCGGGGGTGTGTCGCTGTTTTAAACGGGGTCTGTGTAATGTGGTCTGTCGAACAAAACGTTATAAATTTAGCGATACATTCAGTGCAATAGTTGGATACTGTCTGCAGAATGTGTTACGAATATAATTAGCGTTAAGCAAGCAATAATTCAAAATATCATGCCTGGAGCTGAAGCTTCATTGTCTGATCGACAAAAATATAGTAGCCGATAAACTTTCTTGCTTTCATAATTTTGGACGGATGTCAGCAAATAAAAGTTTCAGAGAGGTTTGAAATTACTTGTGATGTAAGTGGGACGTCGGTAATTGTTCTCATTCACAAATATTAGACGAATACACTGGGTAATGTACGTGCCTTGGGTTATACTGCCTTAGGACGTGTACACAGTTTCTATCTTTAATGCACGAATTATTGTGTTTAAACATCAACATAAGATTAATTCATTTTGTTCATATCTCTTACAACCTAATTTCAATTCCTATGCGGCTTTGCGCTAAAATACCGTCCAAATGTTTTATTATTTGACGCAGACATCGATTGGTAACATATAAGTTTGGTACATTCTGAAATTTTGGAAAAATATGTAGAAAGCTAAAAGCATACGTTTTTACACGTTCATAGGGTTTCTCAAGCGAAGTAAACTTCTATAGATTTTTTTCAGTGTTGCAGACCGTGTCAGATAGTAAAATGAAGAACTATCGCTTCGGCCACATGAGGCTCCTTGGCAGATATCAACGGCATTAGAGACAAAAATATTTATTAAAAATCTAGCAGTATCTCACGATGTATAGGTCGCAACAGTACATTGTGTGTAACAGCAGTATAAATTTTCTTATGTAGTCTTGTCAAATTAGTGTGAAGTAAGTCAGGGCAATGTGAATAATTTTCCTAATTTAGCCAGTCCAGCTAAAAGAAAATTTCTTGGCATTTTGGCAGTTAGTTAAATTATATGTTATATTTGCCGGGAGAGCATAATGTCCACTTGCGGCATCCCAAGTAATTTCTTGAGCTGTCACAACCAATTGTCCTCTCAAGTCCCGTAATTTCATTTAGAAGTGTCAGAATTTTCTGCTAAACGAACTTAATGAAAGACGTGCCCAAAAATGGCTGAAGCAATGTAACATTTTACAACCTGAGGTGGCTGCATATTCCGAAGACTTTTGTTGAATTAAAGACTTATATCGGCCAGTGTCCATCATAGGCTTATAATCCATCGCACTACAGACCTATATCATTGACGTCGGTTTGCAGTAGGGGTCTGGAGCATATACTGTATTCAAACATTATGAATCACCTCGAAGGGAACGATCTATTGATACGTAATCAGCATGGTTTCAGAAAACATCGTTCTTGTGCAACGCAGCTAGCTCTTTATTCGCACGATGTAATGGCCGCTATCGACAGGGGATCTCAAGCTGATTCCGTATTTCTAGATTTCCGGAAAGCTTTTGACACCGTTCCTCACAAGCGACTTCTAATCAAGCTGCGGGCCTATGGGGTATCGTCTCAGTTGTGCGACTGGATTCGTGATTTCCTCTCAGGAAAGTCACAGTTCGTAGTAATAGACGGCAAATCATCTAGTAAAACTGAAGTGATATCAGGTGTTCCCCAGGGAAGCGTCCTGGGACCTCTGCTGTTTCTGATCTATATAAATGGCCTGGGTGACAATCTGAGCAGTTCTCTTAGGTTGTTCGCAGATGATGCTGCAATTTACCGTCTAGTAAGGTCATCCGAAGACCAGTATCAGTTGCAAAGCGATTTAGAAAAGCTTGCTGTATGGTGTGGCAGGTGGCAGTTGACGCTAAATAACGAAAAGTGTGAGGTGATCCACATGAGTTCCAAAAGAAATCCGTTCGAATTCGATTACTCGATAAATAGTACTATTCTCAAGGCTGTCAATTCAACTAAGTACCTGGGTGTTAAAATTACGAGCAACTTCAGTTGGAAGGACCACATAGATAATATTGTGGTGAAGGCGAGCCTAAGGTTGCGTTTCATTGGCAGGACACATAGAAGATGCAAGTCCATTAAAGAGACAGCTTGCACTACACTCGTTCCTCCTGTGTTAAAATATTGCTGCGCGGTGTGGGATCCTTATCAGGTGGGATTGACGGAGGACATCAAAAGGGTGCAAAAAAGGGGAGCTCGTTTTGTATTATCACGTAATAGGGGAGAGAGTGTGGCAGATATGATACGCGAGTTGGGATGGAAGTCATTAAAGCAAAGACGTTTTTCGTCGCGGCGAGATCTATTTACGAAATTTCAGTCACCAACTTTCTCTTCCGAATGCGAAAATATTTTGTTGAGCCCAACCTACATAGGTAGGAATGATCATCAAAATAAAATAAGAGAAATCAGAGCTCGATCAGAAAAGTTTAGGTGTTCGTTTTCCCCGCGCGCTGTTCGGGAGTGGAATGGTAGTGAGATAGTATGATTGTGGTTCGATGAACCCTCTGCCAAGCACTTAAATGTGAATTGCAGAGCACTCATGTAGATGTAGATGTAGATGTAGATGTTGATGTAGATGTATGTGGGGTGTCCTAGGTGAGCTCATAACTCTTCAGGTACTGATTTTGGAGGCCATGTTCATCGGACATGTTTTTCTTTGTTTTGATCGGCATTACACCCTCCCGAAATATGGAATTCGAACAGCCTGCAGTAGGAAAAAATTATTGTCAGGGGTATCAGAATGATTTTCACGTACAACTTCCGACTCTGTCGTTTCTGGACCAGAGTTCCTTACCTCAAATTGACACATTCATTCTTCTCCGGCAAGCCTGAAAATATGTAACAACAACAAGGAATCATCATCCGTATTTTAATGTTGTTGCCTCATTCAAGTAAGCATTAAAGAGAGAGAGAGGGGGGGGGGATGACAAGGGGAGCAACTTTGCTGCCCTCTATAGATCAGATAAATTTGAAAGATTTATATGGTGATGAGGCAGGAATAACAAATTTCGTATATATCTTTTTGATATTTTCTGCCCCCATACACTGTATCATATTGTTAGTTTCTTCATGTCTGGATGATGACGCTGTTGATGATGATCAGTTGACCCTCTGGCAGGCGCGCCTACAACATCGCGATGAAGAATTTACAACATGGTCATCTGTCAGTAAAAACCAACTTTTCTTAAACAAACTGTAACATTTATTGAAGAAAGCGGTTGATATTCACTATCTTCAACTCTTATAACAAAAGCTTTAGCTCTTTTAGTTCTTTAAATAACAATCCAACCAGTTTTTCTGGCATATGTTCACATTCATAAAACCTTTCACAGACAATTTGCTTACGAATTAATTCCGGAAATGTTCAGAAAAATGAAAAAGTACCCAATAGCCATCACCCTGTAATTCTTGAAATGGAGTATTATTCACACAGTTTAGCTACAACGTCATCTCCACCTTTTGTCATGTTGCACTCAATTATGATCTCAGGTTTCTGTGTTTTTTCATCCAATGTCGCCATGTCATGCACAGCAGACTAAATTATTATAGCATAAGAAACTTCCTGGCAGATTAAAACAGTGTGCCGGACCGAGACTCGAACTCGGGACCTTTGCCTTTCGCGGGCAAGTGCCTTACCAACTGAGCTACCCAAGCACGACTCACGCCCCGTCCCCACAACTTTACTCCTGCCAGTACCTCGTCTCCTACCATTCAATCTTTACAGAAGCTCTCCTGCGAATTTTGCAGAACCAGCACTCCTGCAAGAAAGGATATTGCGGAGACATGGTTTAGCCACAGCCTGGAGGATGTTTCCAGAATGAGATTTTTACTCTGCAGCGGAGTGTGCGCTGATATGAAACATCCCGGCAGATTAAAACTGTGTGCTGGACCGAGACTCGAACTCGGGACCTTTGCCTTTCGCGGGCAAGTGCTCTACCAACTGAGCTACCCAAGCACAACTCACGTCCCGTCCTCACAGCTTTACTTCTGCCAGTACCTAGTCTCCTACCTTCCAAACTTAACAGAAGCTCTCATGCGTACCTTGCAGAACTAGCACTCCTGAAAGAAAGGATATTGCGGAGACATGGCTTAGCCACAGTTTGGGGGATCTTTACAGAAGGAGATTTTCACTCTGCAGCGGAGTGTGCGCTGATATGAAACTTCATGGCAGATTAAAACTATGTGCCGGACCGAGACCCGAACTCGGGACCTTTGCCTTTCATGGGCAAGTGCTCATTCTGGAAACATCCCCCAGGCTGTGGCTTAGCCATGCCTCCGCAATATCCTTTCTTTGAGGAGTGCTAGTTCTGCAAGGTTCGCAGGAGAACTTCTGTGAAGTTTGGAAGGTAGGAGACGAGGTACTGGCGGAAGTAGGAAGTAAAGCTGTGGGGACGCGGCGTGCGTCATGCTTGGGTAGCTCAGATGGTAGAGCACTTGCCTGGGAAATCAAAGGTTCCGAGTTCGAGTCTCGGTCTATCACTCAGTTTTAATCTTCCAAGAAGTTTCATATCGGCGCACACTCCGCTGCAGAGTGAAAATCTCATTCTGGAAATATTATAGCATAGTTTTTACAAGGAACACATGAAACTAAGGTGTTATCCTACTGAAATCCAAACATTGCACTTCTAATTTATTTTGTTCAGTTTGGATGAAATTCTGGAAGAATTCTTCGTTATTGTACCAATGCAAGTGACAGTCTTCTGCAGCAAATATTTAGAAAGGAGTTAGCTTGTGTATCAATTGTCAGTTGTAAGGTTCCTGTTAGAATTTTCTAAAGGCATCACATATCTTTTCAATATGTCCTCAGGAGCATTACATACCCGATATTGTCCGATAATGAATTACCAGATTTTCTCCTGTCGTTCCTCGTTTCCATATCAATAAACCACATACAGCTTAGAAAAAACAGAAACATATTGTAACTCTCCGCAGTCCCAAGCAGCAACATTCCTGTTCCGTTCCAGTACATTAACATGATGGCATTTTCTTCTTCGTCTTCTTCGTCTTCTTCTTCTTCAAAGAAAAAAAGAAAAATCCTGAACACAGCTATTATTTCGTCACTTTATTATCTCTTTTGCACCAGAATTGATGTGTGTTCAAAATGGCTCCAAGCACTATGGGACTTAACATCTGAGGTCATCAGTCCCCTAGACTACTTCAACCTAACCAACCTAAGGACATCACACACTTCCACGCCCGAGGCAGGATTCGAATCTGCGATCATAGCAGCAGCGCGGTTCCGGACCGAAGCGCCTAGAACATCTCGACCACAGCGGCCGGCAATCGATGTGTGTCTCGCTGTTCCTTTGTATACGTATTTGTATAGTTTACGGTTTCATCAATGAAGTCAATTACTTAAAAAAAAACAAAAACACTAACTTCATCAGTTATACCCATCACATTTCTCTTCGGATCTGGTAGAACTTGCACAATGTTTTTTTCTGTCGGCTTTTGATGTTTGAGTACACTCGCTTTTACACCAACGTGAAACTTCGCCTTTTCAATGAAGAACCCTCGAACATCTGCTGTCTTTTCGGGATCATCACCATCCTCACCTTCAACTTCAGATTCACTGATATGGTCCTACGCAGTGTTTTCGTGACTCAAACCTTCTTTACTTTCTTCCAAGTCTGAAAAATCTGGCTGTACTTTATTATCACTTCCTTCGAGCAATGTGCGAATTTCTTCGTCTGATACACCCTTTGAGTTGTAACAAAACACCAAAGAAATGAAATCTATAAGTACTTACAGGTGTCAGTGTGACCAAAGTAATGTTTAATGTGCATATACATAATCGAAAACAAAGCAAGGAGCAAGTATATTTAACTTTTTAGGACACTTTCCTCTGGACATTAACTGCTGGAACAAAGCTTGAAGCTGTCACGCCAGTAGGCGCGCGTTGTGCTATTTACAACGTTAGACACGTCTTTCCTTACAATTCTGAAAACAAACTGAGAAAGCTAACCAAATGAACTGAAGCCACTTTAACATTATTGAGAAAACATTAAGAATGAAATACATGACAGCAATGGCGCAGTAGCTCAAGATTAAGGCGTCGATTAGGCGCAAAAACCCTGATGTTGTACTTTCTAGAACATCGCGTCTGCTCGATGGTGAATGAAAACCCACACCAGTTGCTTCTTCTGAGAACTTTGTTATGTCTTTATATTAGGCAATTATCAAATATATCTGAATGTTATGCTGTAGAGAAGTTACGTCAAATGATATTTCTTCTTTACGGCGTAAGTTTCAGATGCTCTTAAGAATGGCCCAATATAAAAGCCGAAATCAAGTGAGTGAACTTCATAATGTTCTAGAAAAGACAACTGGAGTGACTTTTCATTAATGTTTCAAATTGTCCCAAAACTGTTTCACCCCGCCTCAGAACTGTTTCAGCTTATCCCAAAACTGTGTCACACTGCCGCCAAATTAAATCTAAGGGCACAAAAACTGCATCACTTGCTCTCAAAACTGTGTCAGCTTGCTCCATAACTGCATTAATTTCCAAAACTCTATCAACGTACACCCTGAAAAGTATTACCCTTCCCCAATAGGCTATCAGCTTGTCCCAAAACTCAACCAACTTGCCCATCGAACTGTAGCCACTTGCCCCAAATTTGTACCAACATGCTCCCCAAGTGTATCAACTTGCCTGTATATACATCAACGTGCTCCAAAAGTCTTTTACCCTGCCCCAAACAATTATGAACTTCCCTGAGTACTGTATCAGTTTGTCCCCAAACTGTTTCACCTTTCCACAAAACTGTATCAACTTTGCCTCATGAAAGTAGCAATGCACCCTGGAACTGAGTCATGTTGGCTCACAGATGTAACAACTTGCCCCTCTCAAACTATACAAACTTGCCATAAAACTGCAACCACTTGCCCCAAAACTGGTGATATTTTTCACAAGAGATGAGTTGTTACAGTTGCAGAGCAAGGTGTGCCCAGCAGACAGAGGTAATACAATTTCGTGGGCAAATTGTTACAACTGTGTGGCATGCTGTTACAGTCGGGGGAAGTTAATAGGATTTTGGGGCAAGCTGTTATAGTCGTAGGGCAAGTTGTTTCTCGGGAAAGTTGTTTCAGTTGCAGAGCACGTTCTTCCAGATGTGGGGCAAGTTGCCACACTTGTGGAGGGGCAAGTTTATATACTTGTGGCGCAAAGTATCACTGTTTCACTACACAAATTGCAACAAAAAGTCTCACTTTCCTTCTTTTACTTCATGGTTAGACTTTCTGATACCTGTGTCAGTGTTGTTTGTGAACAATAACATACCTCCGTCTGAACCTGTATCTGATGGATAGGTCTGGGATGAGTTAGAAAGATTATTTCACTCGAGAGCCCAGAATAAAACATCACTACCTTCTCTGGTTTCCGTCCTTGAGGAAGAAAGGGGCAGCACTTTACCATTATGGTATCTAAAATGTTTATGGGCCATTCATTATAGTTTGTTTCAATTTGTTGTGGTGTAGCTAGCTGATTTTCGTTGTGTCAGTAAAACGATGAAATACAACAAGGAGACAGACAGACACATAACACGAACAGAAACATATACAATAGAAGTAATAGGTGGTTCTTCACTGAAGAAGACTGTTAAAGGGTATGGAATAAATTTATTGAAACTACAGATATTCTGTCAAAAAATAAATAGAGTTTCTACCTGTAATAGCATTTATGGTTACAGATAATTCTAAAATTTAATTACCTAAGTGAACGTTGTGTAGTACAAATAATATAAATAATAATTTTTAAGTTTCAAATTGATTGATATCATCCACAACAAACACAGTGACTCAGTATGAAAAAGAACATTAAATACAATATTTTTTAATATCTTGTGATCACTTGTATTGTATTATTCTCTGTTTCAGACTCTGATGCAGCTGTGCTCAATGCTAGATGCAAAAAATATAAACAGGTACTTTTCAAATATCGACGAAACCGTGATTGTTCCGATAAAGCGCGAGCTGAAGCAGAGCCTTTGCTGGAAAAGGGATTTAAACAAATTAGTAAACTGCTGCGGAGAATGGGGCAGCAATTACAAATAGAGTTGAAGAATAACAATAAGGTAGACTTAGATAAAAGAAAATCAATATGTTAACCGTGAAGAACAAAATGTATTTATGATAACAGGTTATAGGGAATCAGACTATTTATAGCAAAAAAAAAAAAAAAATGCTAGCTGCGAGTAGAACTCACCCACTTACGGATTTGTACAGATTCAGTTATGTATGTCGTCAGTTCATCCATTCTGGTAAGAACCTCTTCGATTTTTGACTGTTATTGCCACTGGTATTCGAAAGATACTGGTCCCAGAGATTCCAAGACATTCGAGGATGTTTTACTTTCTATCATGAAGTCGGGTAACGAATGACAAAAGAAATTATTTTTCGACTGATGCATTTAAAAATTAACAATTTTTTAATTTTTTCCCTGTAGTTAAACTCTGAATCATCTTGCCAAATTTCGTGGTTCTAGTTGAACAGGAATACCCTTTAGGCTTCGATGAGTGAGTTAGTGAGTATCGAAATATGTGACGTATTTGGCCATATATTTTGATAACATTGGCTTAGAAGCTTCAGTTTTTTCACCACCAGGAGACCTTAGTAAGTGATGTAAATTTCAACCTGATACGTCTACCAGTTCTCGAGAAAAAGGATTTTTAACAGTCAGACAGACAGACAGACGGATGGACAACAAAGTGATCCTGTAACGGTTCTGTTTTAACCTACTGATGCACTTAATCCTGGGAACGTTGTAGCTAATGGCAGGCATTGTAATCACATTGCAATGGTCAATGATTTGTGAACATGGAAAGACAGATGAATGAAAGGTGAACAAGCTGCTGTTGCTTTTCGCAAGCATAAGATGTCAATATTGTATGCTTGGCTAATTCTCGCCGACAACTGCATTTGAAGCTATTTGTAGAATCAGCAGTAGTACCTATTCGTGTTTCAATGTTACCGAAACAAATTTTACGCATTTAAATAAATTTAACACGTCTGAAAGAATCGGTTAAGGCTTGTCTACTTACCCTATATTTGAATAGTTCTAATAAGTCTACTTTGAGCTGTATGAACTTCAGTAATTAATGCTTGCAGGTTAGATGCATAAACATTTAATTTGATGGTCATTCTGCTTGAAAATTGTGGTACAACAACTGCACTTACGTCGATACCAAGTGCTGCTTAGCCTGCAATATTTTATCAGTAGTACCAGCACAAGTTGTGCATACTCTTTAATTGTATAGATGAATTTAATTACAACAGTAGTTGTAGTTGTAGCATTGGCAGCTTCAGTCATCCGTAGAACCTTTTTCTCAAGGATATAGGACATGTCAAAGTATTTACAAATTTTGACCAATATAAAATAAGCTAATTTACAGACTTATAGTTAGAGACAATCATTAGATTTACTCCTGGTATACAATATTTCTTTTACAAATAACTTATTAAATAATGTAATGCCACACTGTTTACTCTTATCTCACTATCAGTCAATGCACACACTATACACACTTTTTTTCATAACACTTCACTCACTACACAAACACACACACACACACACACACACACACACACACACACACACACACACACACACACTGATGATCTCTGTGCCATCTTCTGTATCGCATCTCCTAATTTACTATCCTGAAAAACAGAGTCACAATGCCCCTATAATGGTGATCTTTGTGCCATCTTCTGTATCGCATCTACCCATTTCCCATCCTGAAAAACAGAGTCACAGAGCCTCTATAATGGTGACCTGTGTGCCACTTTCTGTATCGCAACTTCCCATTTACTATCCTGAAAAAGAGAGTCACAATGCCTCTATAATGAGTGAGATGTTGAGCACAGAAAGAGGAAGAGGTGTTAGTATTGTGCAATGCCTAGTTTGGGGTAAGTTTTTCTAGAAAAGGAAAAAGGAAGAAAAAAAACATAGTGTTTAGGTGTCGTGTGGAGTATTGGCTGTTTTATAATCACTATTATTATATACTTGAATAACAATTTTTTTAACAAACCCCTACTCTGTTTTATCTAAGTAACCCTTCAATGTATAAAATGAATTGCATAACTGATACCTTTTAGCTGCCTTTTTAAATAAATGTATGTTTGGAATTTCTTTATTCTCTTTTGGTAATTTATTGTACAGCTTTATTCCTTGGTAAAAAATGCTATTTTAAGTCTTATGTTTATTTTTTATTGCGAAATGTAAATTGAGTCTAGCTGTTGTTCCATGGTCGTGGACAGTGCTGTTTGTGTGGTAATTACCAATTTAGTTTCCATATGTACAACTGATTGGTAAATGTATTCATATGGAACAGTTAAAATACCCAGTGTTTTGAACAGATCTTTACATTGAGCTCAACTACTATTTTTGGTTGTTATTCTCATGGCTCTTTTCTATAGTTTGATAACTGTGTTCATATTTTGTGCGTGTTTCCCCAAAAAAGAATGCCATAGCTAAGAATTAAGCATACGTATGAATGGTATGTAACTAAAAGACACTGCATGTTACACGTTGTTGACAGGATTCTAACATTCTGATGACATTCTGTTTGCAAGAACCTTTGTGTGTAAATATTCATTCCTAGAAATTTTACATTTGTTACACAGTCTGAAGATGTGCTATCTACATTTATTTTAACATTGTCATTTTCCCTCTTCAAACTAAAATTCATGGCATTAGTTTTCTTTATGTTCAATGTTACTTTATTGCCTAATGACCAATCGTAAACTTAATAGAGAGTTTCTTTTGCTTTCTCTGCAAGGAGTTCTCTTCTTTTCTCGGTGACTATAATATTGCTCTCATCAGTGAAGAGAATTTTTTCACCATGAGTAGTACCACAGGGAAATTATTGGTCCTAATATTCTACCTTGCAAAACCCCTATATTAATGTATTTTGGTTCTGATAAGTGTTTTAGTAAATGTTTAGATAAAGAAGTGTGTGTTAACCTAGTCTTTGTACTATGTCCACTAGGTATGATCGAAACCAGTCATTAGCTACCGCTATTATTCCTAATGCTTCTAATTTATGTAATATAATCTTGTGGTCCACTGTATCAAAGGCCTTAGAAAGACCCAAAAAAAGGCCTGTGACACATCCATCTTCGTCAAGAGCATCAAGTACAAGTTTAGTGAATTCTACTATGGCTGACTCCGTATTTTCGCCACTTCAGAAAACAAACTGTGATTGGCTAAAAAGGTTGTATTTATTCAGTTAATTCATTAACCTGTCTTTCATAATTGCTTTCATAATTTTTGTGAATGCTGAGGGCAGGGTAATGGGCTAATAATTTGCTGTCTTGTGCATTACCTTCCTTAAACAAAGGTACAACTCAAGATTGTTTTAACTGCTCTGGAAATGTCCCTGCTGCGAGGGATTCATTTATTATTTTCGATAAGGGGCCTTGTATAGTCTTTATGTATTGTTTCAGTACACACACTGGTAGTTCATCTAAGCCTATTGACGTTTTATTTTTTAGTTTTTGAGCAGTTATACTGACTTCATTCTCTGTGGTTGGAAGTAACAGCATTGTTTTTAATGCAACATTATTTATAGGTGCTATACTTGTTTTGGGGAATTTTTGCTGTACCTTCTCTGCAATACTTGAAAAATGCTCGTTTACACGGTTTGCTAAGTGTTGTGGATCATTTATTACCTTATTTCGTCTCTTAGCAGTATGTTAATTCAGCATTTGTTTGCCTCTGTCTGTTTCCTTCTTCATGACATTCCAGACTGCTTTGCAATTATTCTCTTCATTGTATATTATTTTGTCATTAAATGACTTTTTTGCAGCAGTCAGCACCTTCTTACAGATCCTTTTGTGTACATGATTGAAATTTAAGAATTTTGGATCATTGCGACTCTGTTTTTAATGGAACTAATGTACACTCCTGGAAATGGAAAAAAGAACACATTGACACCGGTGTGTCAGACCCACCATACTTGCTCCGGACACTGCGAGAGGGCTATACAAGCAATGATCACACGCACGGCACAGCGGACACACCAGGAACCGCGGTGTTGGCCGTCGAATGGCGCTAGCTGCGCAGCATTTGTGCACCGCCGCCGTCAGTGTCAGCCAGTTTGCCGTGGCATACGGAGCTCCATCGCAGTCTTTAACACTGGTAGCATGCCGCGACAGCGTGGACGTGAACCGTATGTGCAGTTGGCGGGTTTGAGCGAGGGCGTATAGTGGGCATGCGGGAGACCGGGTGGACGTACCGCCGAATTGCTCAACACGTGGGGCGTGAGGTCTCCACAGTACATCGATGTTGTCGCCAGTGGTCGGCGGAAGGTGCACGTGCCCGTCGACCTGGGACCGGACCGCAGCGACGCACGGATACACGCCAAGACCGTAGGATCCTACGCAGTGCCGTAGGGGACCGCACCGCCACTTCCCAGCAAATTAGGGACACTGTTGCTCCTGGGGTATCGGCGAGGACCATTCGCAACCGTCTCCATGAAGCTGGGCTACGGTCCCGCACACCGTTAGGCCGTCTTCCGCTCACGCCCCAACATCGTGCAGCCCGCCTCCAGTGGTGTCGCGACAGGCGTGAATGGAGGGATGAATGTAGACGTGTCGTCTTCAGCGATGAGAGTCGCTTCTGCCTTGGTGCCAATGATGGTCGTATGCGTGTTTGGCGCCGTGCAGGTGAGCGCCACAATCAGGACTGCATACGACCGAGGCACACAGGGCCAACACCCGGCATCATGGTGTGGGGAGCGATCTCCTACACTGGCCGTACACCACTGGTGATCGTCGAGGGGACACTGAATAGTGCACGGTACATCCAAACCGTCATCGAACCCATCGTTCTGCCATTCCTAGACCGGCAAGGGAACTTGCTGTTCCAACAGGACAATGCACGTCCGCATGTATCCCGTGCCACCCAACGTGCTCTAGAAGGTGTAAGTCAACTACCCTGGCCAGCAAGATCTCCGGATCTGTCCCCCATTGAGCATGTTTGGGACTGGATGAAGCGTCGTCTCACGCGGTCTGCACGTCCAGCACGAACGCTGGTCCAACTGAGGCGCCAGGTGGAAATGGCATGGCAAGCCGTTCCACAGGACTACATCCAGCATCTCTACGATCGTCTCCATGGGAGAATAGCGGACTGCATTGCTGCGAAAGGTGGATGTACACTGTACTAGTGCCGACATTGTGAATGCTCTGTTGCCTGTGTCTATGTGCCTGTGGTTCTGTCAGTGTGATCATGTGATTTATCTGACCCCAGGAATGTGTCAATAAAGTTTCCCCTTCCTGGGACAATGAATTCACGGTGTTCTTATTTCAATTTCCAGGAGTGTATTTAAGTGTTTGGGAGACTTTTAATACCTGCTAATGTCCATCTGTTTTTGAGAGAAGTAATACAGGCATGCATACTTTTGGAAATGCCTTTTCGAAGTTCAGTTTAAATAATGTGGACAATTTAGAGAATTTCATATTCACATTGGTTTCCTTATGCATTTCAACCCAGCTTTCTTTTGCTAGTTCTTTTGAAAGATCTCTTATTTTGATTTCTGATAAATGTCTTTTGTAGGCTTGTAGTTTAGGGAATGATTGGATGTCCAATTTCATTGTTGTTATTTGAGAGAGATGGTATGATAGTCCAAGATATTTTACAGCTACATCACATATTTCCCTGTCCATATTTGTGGCCATATGGTCAATTACTGATGCAATAATTGTAGTAGCCCTTGTCGCAGTATTGACCAATAGGGACATGCCAAAACTTTGAGGGATATTCACGAGGGTGCTGGTGGACTCATTTGTGGTATTAGTGTTGATGTGGATGTCCCCACACAGAATTATATTGACCTTAGTACTTGAGACTTTATCTAGAACTTCTGTTAATTTATTGAAAAAAGTGTCCACACTACCACTAGGAGATCGATACACACAAAAAATGATCAACGTCTCTGTGATATCGAGCCCTGTCAATTGAATAGCTGATATTTCAAAGTGTTTGTCTTCACTTACTGTACTTAGGTCATGTCTTGATTTCAACTGTTTTCCTTTTCTGATATAAATGCCTGATCCTCCACCTCTTGAAACAGTTCTGAAGTAAGAGTTTACCCTTTCATGTATAATATCTCGTGTCTTTTGTACTGGACGTCATCCATATTTTGAGAAACAACATAATTAATTAATTTAGCTACCAAGTTGGAATATTCGTTTATGATCACAGATCTGGAATTATACTTGCATATTACAATAAGCCTGTGTGTGTGTGTGTGTGTGTGTGTGTGTGTGTGTGTGAGTGTGTGTGTGTGTGTTTGTGTGTGTGTGTTTGTACTCAATAAATAACGGATAATTTTGTACTGGTGCCAACTCTTATTTCCGATTTATCGAGTTTCCATCTCTGTTTTGTTAAATTTCATCTCTGTCTTGTTCAAGCGCTATCTTTGGTCATGTGCTGAAAAACATAAACATAGAAGAACTGCTCTATGTATATTAAAGAAATATTATAAACTTAAGTGATGTATCACATTTAAAAAATCTGAACAGGACCATTTCTACCTCCCTTCCTAAAATTGCGTTTTGTCACTTTCTCTGTTTTTTTAACTACGTTGCACGTGAGTGTATGTCTTTTACATTGGGTACTTTGATTAGATTTTTGTTTTATTTATTTGCTGATTGTGGTGAATACAAGTTTAGAGAGCTTTTCCGCTACATTTCTCATTTTTATATGTTGCTGTCATCCTTAGAAACTGCTTTCGTCTACTAGGCACAATCAGTTTTAATACAATGTAATTATTACTCGTCAATATCGTCGACTATATTGCGTACTGAAAATCGAGAACCATGGAACCCCTTCCTGGTTTGTTTAGCAGAAACCTTACTGAAAAGCTTTTAAGGCGGACAGGTGATTACCGATCTATGAACCTCAGAATAAAATGAGAAAAACCCTAACATATTTTGGATGTTGAAATACTACTGTAACGCTCGCCAAGCATAACAGAACTTGTGAGATGCAGAAATATTTAATTTTAAGATGCACTATATCTTTCACAAAGAGTAATCCAAAGTAACGGAATTATTTACCATCTTCACAGTTGCTGATCATATATCTGACTGTCTATTTGGTATGTGCTTGCCTGCTTACCGTAATATTTTATGCATCATGCATTTCCAGGATCATTAGTTAGGCCTAGCTTCAAATGTCAGTGGTCTGATTAGCCTGTTATGTTGGCCACACGTGTTCATTGTCTTACTTTCAGAGCTCAAACTGATGTTTTATGCATCAATTTGACGGGTGTGTGTTCCCCATTACTGCTTAATTTCATGTTGTAACATTTTGTGTGTGTGTGTGTGTGTGTGTGTGTGTGTGTGTGTGTGTGTGTGAGTGTTGACACATTTTTGAAGTGGGTATACTGCTAGATACACCCCTCATGAAACATTCTGAATAAAAACTTTTGAACATGCTTCAAAAATTAAGATAGTTCAGATGTTTCTGAGAGCGTTCAAGATGCATACTCTGTGGATTTCAAATGAATGCCCACTGAGATTCTATGTTCTGATTGTTTCATTTTTGTGCTACGTGTACAATGGCTGTAGACAGGAGGAGGATTAAGAGGAGTCAGAAGGCACCAAATCAAAACTGGGATTATTTAGTAATATTTCTTTTTCTTTTTAATTTCTGCACCACCACCATATCCGGCTTTCATTTTCCTGCCATAACCATTTTGACCTTTTCCGCGACAGCAGAGCCCAGTAGTGGCGGGTTCTAGAACTACGTCCAAGTGTCAGCAAAAGATATACATTTTCGTATGACCAGCAAAATCCCCATGTCTGCCTCTATTGGATCCAGTGTGGGACCAACTCGGGCGTCAGTTTCTACTTAGTACCAGCCCCTAGGACATCAAGGACCTGACACAGCATTTGTGTGCCATCTTGACTGAGTTGATGATTCAACGGTTTTATGACGCAGTTTCCAGGAAAAGTAGTGCATATTTACAGGTCAGAGGATGTAAAAAGTCAACTGAAAAATGCGTAGTACCGGCAAATGCATCGTAAATTTAACTCGTTTCCGTGATCGCTGAAATAAAACCAGACACGCTCTCAACCCGTGAGTGTCATTTCGTTTTCGGCTCCATTCCTGGGTGCTTCACTTATTTGAGCATCGAAGTAACTGATGATGGCCGAAGTCGAGACAATATAAAATCTAGTCTGCCAGCAGCAAGACTCGAATTTCTGGAAAAAAGATAAATTTGAGTATTACGAAGTTTTTTCCGTTGTTTCTCGTTTCTAGTTCAGTTATGTACGGAACTGAAACAATCACTATATATTGGTCAGTCGAGATGAGAGTTGATGCTTTTCGAAGTTCGTGCTTCAGAAGAATGTTGTAAATTAGTTGAGAAGATCGAGTAAGTAAGGGAGACGTACTGAGTGCAACTGGGGAAAAAAACTTGTAGCGTAACTTGACGATAGGTATTGAAGGGGAAGCCAAAATCTTGAATACAATATGTAGGCGCATATGGATGTAGAGGATGTTGATTATGTAGAGATGAATGGGTTCGCACAGGACAGAATAGCGTGGTAGGTTGGACTGAGGACAACAACCATCTGTTTGTAGCGAAATGTACTCCTTTATGAGCAGTGCCCACTCGGAAGGTAGAGTTCCTTGCATTGTAGAGCTATTGCAGCGCTTGTTGAATAACACTAATCTTAAAGTGAGCTGAACTATTTATAATAACAGAAATATTGCGGTTTATTTGAATCTAGATGTGGGAATTCATAAAAGGCACTGAATCACCGATTCCATTTCTTTGCGCCATATAAGCGTCAGGCGCCCTGCAAGACTACCTTTCGATCATGTTCTTCAGTTTTGAAAGACGTCTATTTTGAGTCTCTTTTCTTGTATTTCATAATGTTCGTTTTAGGGCTTAGATTGATATCTCCTAATACGTAACAGAAAATGGTTTCCGATGCTTTTGTCACCAGATATTATGTGGTTAAAATTTAATGGCACCACTAAGTGAGTTTTAGAGAAAAAATCAGCTGTACTTTCCATACGTTCTTATTTTAAAAAAGCCATGAAAAACCAGGTCATTCTAGTTCAGCCTTGAAATATTAGTTTTCGACTGTAGGCGTGGCACTACAGAATATTATTACCTTGCATTTCTTTTCTGTCATAATAGTCTAGACATCGAAAATTTTGTTCATATACATTATAAGTGTAGCGACTATTCATAGAATAATTTGATGCGAATATGTTAATAGCACTATTATCCAGTACAAATATATTTTTTTTTTACAGAATACTGGATCAGAATTATCCGTTACCTATTTTTATCTATGCAGGGTAAATTAACATGCTGGCAGCTACAGCAATTCCTATGAATTGTGTGTGTTCGTGTCTGTGTGTATGTGTATGTCACGAGGGAATTGGTTGGTATGTGGTCCTACGGTGTGTTGTTAGGTGGCTACAGAAAACCTAAGTAGTTTACTTGTGTTTTGGTGCGAATTAATTTCTGTCAACTGTCACGAATCACTGTACGGTGTGGAAAAACATCACTAGTGTTAGTATATTCATTTCGTATAATTTGCGTTCCTGTTCCATAATTTATGCTACATATACCCCATGAATGTATCGCATCAGATCATCAGGCGGGATACATACCAACTACACTGAAGTGTACACAAATCCGGCGTTCCCCAAGTGTTACGGGCCCTCTATTGTTCCTGATCTGTATTAACGACGTAGGAGACAATCTGAGTAGCCGTCTTAGACTGTCTGCAGATGATGCTGCCATTTACCGTCTTGTAAAGTTATCAGATGATCAAAATGACTTGCAAAATGGTTTAGATAAGATATCTGTATGGCGCGAAAATTGTAAATTGACCCTGAGTAAGGAAAAGTGTGACATTATTCACATGGGTACTAAAAGACTATATTTCGATTGCGTGATAAGTCACACAAATCTGACGGCTGTAAACTCAACTATTTACTTAGGAATTACAATCACAAATAACCTAAATTGGAAAAATCACATAGACAACATTGTGGTAGAGCAAACCGAAGACTGCTATTCATTGGCAGAACACTTAGAAGGTGCAACAGGTCTACTAAAGGGCCTGCTTACACAACGCTTTATCGCCATATTCTGGAGTATTACTGTGCGGTGTGGGATCCGCATCAGATGGGACTGACGGATGACATCGAAATAGTACAAAGAAGGGCTGCTCGTTTTGTATTATCGCGAAATAGGGGAGAAAGTGTCACGGATACGACACGCGAATTTGGATGGCATTCATTACGCCAAAGGTGTTATTAGTTGAGGCAGGATCTTTGCATGAAATTTCAATCATCAATTCCCTCTTCGGAATTCGAAAATATTCTGATGGCGCCTCGGGACATAGGGAGAAGTGATCATCACAATAAAATAAGAGAAATTAGGGCTCGCACACAAATATTTAAGTGTTCGTTTTTCCCGCACTAGGGCAGAGTTGAGCAGTGGAGAAATGGCTTGATAGTGGTTCGACGAAACCTCTGCCAGGCACTTAATTGAGATGTAGATGTAGCTGTATCATACTTCTGTGATAACTCTGAATAATTAATTTATTTCCATTTACCCGTAGGGACTCTTCACGTTTGTTTTGACATGAAGTATAGATATCTTGTATCATTCTACAATTTTCAGTGATACCTTCATTCTATACATTTATGTGGTTTGTGCCAAATTTCAAACTCACCGAAAGATTTCAGTATATATTAACAGTTTTCTGATAGTGAACTGATAGTGATCCGCCAATTTCTGGATTTTTCTTTTCTGAGTCTAGCATCAGCAATTAACTGACAGGTCGTGTCTATACACACATTCTCAGCTACTACTTATAATGGTATATCAGTATTTTTTCTTACGTTTTCTGTGCTAAAAAGATTACTTTAGTAAACATCCTGAATGAATTATACACCATCAAGAAAGGCGTCTTATTTGTGAAACAAGTCCATACTGTTTCTAAAGGAAGGTGTCGAGTTTATGTATTTGACGTTATGTTAATCAATTGGCTGTCTTCCTTCTTATGTCAAGTTCCCTCGACATCTTTCCTCCTCTTGACAATGATGTGTTATGATGTACGTATCTTTGAAAATGTACTAGTGAGAATAATTATCTGTGCCAAACCAGAAACGACTGGTATTTTATCTTTAACATTAATGTCTCTCTTAAGTCATTAAGTGATTACCAAATGAAATGTGGTGAGTGCTGTTCTGGGAATAATTGGCTTGGGAGAAATTTGTATAGCCGCTATTGCGGCCATTTTGTCGAGATAACTGCGTATTTTAGTAATTGTTGAGAAAATTCTCTTCATTTAATTGAACTTAATGCCGACAGCCGACTGCAGATTATACTATGACACTTGAAACATTCCAAATTCATATAGGTGCGAAAAGACGAAGCCAAGCCAGTTATTCCGAGAGAGTGATATTTTGTGTCCTAGCATCTTTAAATCCGCAGACCTTCCGTCCGTTTAACTGGCCTAGTCGGAGAGTTAAATACTAACTCACAGAATATTCAATAGCAACACACTGTCATAAACAGCCAATGCTGTAAGAATGTATTAATATTTTTCCAAAAACCAAGAATAAATAAACTTTGATGTTGTAGCACCATTAAAATTTTATTGAGAGTTAAACAAATGGTTTGTTAATACAGAAAACACTGACTTTAGTAACATCAATTTACATGACTCCCCCGAAAGCGGCTTCTTTTCAGCAACACCGGACGGACCACTGCACCAATTTCCTTCGTTAAACTGCTTGCTGTATATGCGAAAGCTCAACTGTTAAGTTGTTGTTCGGATTTAATGTCTTCCGTGACTGGTTTCCAATAACTTCACGAAAGGCAGACAACGAACCGGTGAGAAACAGTTCAGAAAATCGCCCTTCGTTCTGTCGATAACATCTTATCAATTTGCACGATAAATCGAAGCTGAGTAGCGAAAAAGTTGTTCTCATCTTCGACAGCGTTTGTGATCCTAACATTTAGTCGGTTTCGACCTCGACAGGCTGTTGAGGTTCCAGTCTTCCGATTTTCCAAAGCTGCATGTCGGTATTCTTCCCATTTTTAAAGCTGGTCTCTCCTGTTTCTTCCGCGCGGCTCCCAGTTTGAAACCTTCCTTGGCGACAAATTTTATTCAATCTTCGGACGTACCGGTACTAGTGGAACTCTGTATTGTGCAAAGATTTTGCATGAAGCACGTTATCTCCATTGGCCTCCACACTTCATTTCGTAATTTATATTGTCATGTTACCTGCAGACGTCTTCTCATATAGTCGTTTTAAAATGTTCTAATTATCTCGATAACATTCCCCGATTCAGACCACATCTCTGCCCCTTACAGAACTATGTTCTCCACCACAATGCAAAATTTTCTCTCATAGCGTCCTGCCGAATATTATTATTTCGCGATATGTCATGGAAATATTTAGGAACTGTCTTCCCCGTTGTTGTGAACTGTATCATTTTCACACGACCAGAAATTTGCAGTTTCTGCAGGATTTCAATTCTCCTTCCCCATGACAAAGTTTTATCTCCTATTTAGGCGGTAGCCCTGGCGACCGTGTGGCAGAACGACCACCTTCTCGCCCAGTCTTTCCGCCCAGCAACGGCGGCATCCGCATCTGCGGCGAGCTGGAGGCGGCACCTCCCCCTCACTGGAAGCGCCATCGTCGGGGGCGGAGTGCACCACGGCGACCGTCGAGGCAGCAGTCGCGTCACCCACCTGCACAGGAAACGAATACTCACATTGAAATGCGTAAAAGTAGACTGGTCACGAATATGAAATTTTATGTGTGTACGTCATAATAACCGTTTTGGAAAAAGTTTATATTGGTCGAACATTGTCTTTGCAGTAGGACGATACCGAAGATCTACTTCAGATTAGCAGTGAGAGCTCATCCAGGAGCGAAAGTTTGTATTTAGAATAAAGTACGCAAATCTTGTGTTATTAGTATCAGTTGATTAGACACTATTAGTGTCTCCAGATGTTGACAACTGTCTTGTAGTTCGGAATTGTCGTGTGGATTATCATGCATTTCACTGCACTCGGAGATACTGGCCATTTAGTGCCCAGTGCGAAGTAGTGGTAAATATTTCTACATTTCTGTGCAAGAGATTGTTTCGCAGTTCAGAACGGAATCGGAGGAGGAGGAGTAGCAGTAGATTAGTGTTTAACGTCCCGTCGATGACGAGGTCATTAGAGGCTGAGCACAAGCTATGATTAGGGAAGGATGCAGAAGGAAAGCGGCCGTGCGATTTCGAAGGAACCACCCCAGCATTCCCTTAAGCGATTTAGAGAAATCACGGAAAACCCAATGCAGGACGGCTGAAAACGGGTTTGAAGCGTCTTCCTCCCGAAAGCGAGTCCAGTGTGCTAACCAATTCGCTCCTCTGCTCTTTAGAACGGAATCGTTAACGGTCAAGTGATGCTGACCCTGTCTGAGTGATGAGTAATGTTCAAAATGTTCAAATGTGTGTGAAATCTTATGGGACTTAACTTCTAAGGTCATCAGTCCCTAAGCTTACACACTTCTCAACCTAAATTATCCCGAGGACAAACACTCACACCCATCCCCGAGGGAGGACTCGAACCTCCGCCGGGATCAGCCGCACAGTCCATGACTGCAAAGCGCTCGGATAATGTGAGGAGTGACCAACATTGAGCGTAGTCTATTACTTCGTATGCGAATAGCACAAGGTCTGTTTCAAACTAGTGCTGTTTCTGAGAAAGGAATGCAATGTCGGTCAGCCTTTGATCTCCTTTAAATACTTTTAAGTGGTCGACTTCGTTACTTCTTCTTGTTTTATTTTAATTCGTTACATTCCATGGGACAGTGTCATCGAAAACTACTTGGTCATACAATGAGGTACTTCCAAAATCGCTTAAAATAGAAGAAATAAATCCCGTAGAAGCTTTTTAAATGGGGTGTTACATAAAATGCTGAAGATTGGATGGGTAGATCACGTAACTAATGGACAGGTATTGAATTGGGGAGAAAACGAATTTGTTGCACAACCTGACTTGGATAACTGATCGATTGGTAGGAGGACACTTCCTGAGAAATTAAGGGATCGCCAATTCAGCACCAGAATCGAGCGTGCGTGATTGTTGGTGGGGGGGGGGGAGGGGGGGGAGAGGAAAAATTCGTAGAGGAGACGAAGAGACCAATATGACTCGCAGATTCAGAAGGATGTAGGTTTCTGTTGTTACTTGGAGATGAAGGGTCTTGCACAGGATAGTGTAGCAAGGAGAGCTCCATCAAACCTGTCTTCGGACTGAATACCATAACAACAACATATATCGAAATAGTAAATAGATTAAAACCCCGTAACTTTAAGATGACTTTAATATTATTAATACATTGCAGTGCAAGGTTTCAAACCACTACGAAGAACTTCTATAATGAATAAAACCAATGTTCCACAAACTACGCTTTCAAACAAGAGATGTGAATGTGAAGTTGTTGGCCCTCCTCCTTTTTCTAATTTCTGCTCTAAGCCACTGAAATTAATTGCTCTAGGACAGTGCATACAATGCCGTACAAATGTTAAACAACCATCGAGTAAGTGCAAGAATTTCCTCCGTTATGCATTGACGGAATGCATCATTGAATGAATGACTCCGTCCTACTAACTGTAAATTCATGAGGTTGTACATGTGCATTCTGATGGTATCGGCTCCTTACATGCACATGATATAAGGAGAAATGTCATCCGTAAAATTCCGAACACAGGAAGGGTAAATAGCCCGCCCGACTACCCCGTGGTCTAATGCGCTGCGTGGCTCAAATGGTTCAAATGGCTCTGAGCACTATGGGACTTAACTGCTGTGGTCCTCAGTCCCCTAGAACTTAGAACTACTTAAACCTAACTAGCCTAAAGACATCACACACATCCATGCCCGAGGCAGGATTCGAACCTGCGCCCGTAGCGGTGTCGCGGTTCCAGACTGTAGCGCCTAGAACCGCTCGGCCACTCCAGCCGGCGACGTAAGACATTCTAAATTCTGAGAGAGATAAAAATAAATCATAATCCAAAATTTGAAGACGAAGCTTCAAGGTCCCGGGTTAGAGTGTAAGAAAGGACGCAGTCTTTCAACCCTACTTTTCAATCATTACAGTACAGAAGAAATAATGGAAATTAAAGAAAGGTTCAAAAGTTGGTCTAAAATTCAAGGTTAAGGGTTATGAATAATAAATAATATTCGCTCATGAGAATGCTATACTCAGAGAAAGTGAAGAAGGAGAACAGATTTGTTGCATGGAATGTACAGTCTAATGAGGACAGAACGTGGATTCAGAGTAAACCAAACAATGAGAAAAATAATGAGAAGTGGAAAAATGAAAATACCAAGAAACTTTATGTCAAAATTCCGGATTACGACGTAGGCGAGTTTTGAGGCTTCTGATAGTTTGAAAGGGAAATAACCCAAGATGGAAGACTCTAGGAAGACATAGAAACCGAAGTAGCGCAGTCAAAGAGAGAAAATGTGGCCAAGTGAAGTCTACTGGTAAGAAACAAAGAGAATGTGCGTTTGGAGGACAGCATAGACTTGGTAGTGAATCACACACCGTACGAAAACGGGAACGGAGAAGAATTGAAGCGTTTTACATGTGGTGCTGAAGAAGAAAGACAAGAGTTACGTGACTGATAAAATAAGAATTACGCAAAGAAAGGAGCATATCGAAAACAATGAAAAGAAGGGACAGGATGTCGGACATGGGTTAATATATCAGCAAATAACCTTTGTGGTAGTAGAGGGAGGTGTAGAGGGTAAAAACTGTTGGTGAGGACAGAAGATGGGCCATATTCAGCACAAAATTTTGGCCGTAGGAGGCATATCCTGCGTCTTCATGAATAGCTTACAGCAAGTTGGAGAATTCGTCGATCGCCGCACCAAAGCAGTCAGTAGACGATTACGTCAGATCTGTAGAACACGCTTGGGACGTGTTGCAACGTGCAGCAAACCGTTTGTAGGCACTGTCCTCAAACACTATATGACGTCTGGATGACTAATTTTGAAGACAGCAGGAGGTTTGTACAGGTATAATACGACCATCCTCAGGACAGCATACCTAGGATGTCACAAGCAAGGTAAAAAAGACAGGGTTCAGCTACGCAATGGAGACTTTTATTCAAAAACAACATTTGATTTCAGGGATACAAATATAAAACACTTGCTTTGGTTCTCTCCTAGATTTTATCTCACGTTAAATCGTTTGTTTTAGAATTAGAAACTGTATTCCTTTAGTCCCTGGTACCCTGCAGTACAAGACTATACACACTCAGAAATAAAGAACTGGTGCCAAATTTCTCTCTTAAATTTGTACCCTGTCCTAAAAGAAACTTCGATAATTGTCTCATGACTTTGCTACATTAAAATGTTGCGTCAACAAGATGGTCCCGACAGTGTCATTGAACTTTACTTCCATGGATACTTTGTTAACGCTAGTATGTTTACGAGGGCTACCAACGCTCATATCGAATGACGTGGACGCGACCCAAGCGATAGGCACTCACTGTACATATGAGATAGAAGAACAGCTTACTCCCCGACGTGCACAAATTCAGAGTTGTAATTTGACTGCCCTAACTTTCCGTGCACCTTCAATACTCTTGCCCCCCCTGGTAATCACAGTGTCGTCTTACCTTCCCCATGGTGCGCTCCTCCTGCTGTAGCCAAGGACTGACGTCTCCAGCATCAGCTGACGTCTGCGTCTTCTGCGGCTCTTCTGACCTCGGAGGACCACCTTCCTCTTGACCGGGGCCCAAACGGAACCGCATCCACACCACGTTGAAGTCCTGTGGGAGTTTTGTTTTCGTCGTCACGTTTTCATTTATTGTTTTTACTTTATTTCTTTAACCGCTATTTAATCAGAATCTAAGACACTCATATATTCTAGTACAAGATACTGTTATTTTATAATTATGTATCTAGAGTCATGTAGTTTTCTCAGTGGGTACCACAAAGTCCGACTTCCTGTGTAAGACATATACCAGGTTAATACGGCATACTGACGGGTTTTCATGGCAATGTGGACGTGAGCATCCGCTCGCTGTCTCCGTGAAGTACTTAACAGCAACACGAAGTTTTAAACGCCGGGTTTCTGACCTGCTAATATTAACTGTGGACACAGTACTCATGTCATTCTACGGTTAGGTTCAATTGTGTCCATTTATACGTCGTGGCTTGGAGAGGAAACCGAAACAAGAATCATCTGTGTCACGATTTGCAGTTTAGTTCGGACAGGGGGTCAATGGCCAGACCATGGCGGAAGTCACACGGCAGGGTGTGCTGCTCTGCAGAAGAAACTAATCAGCAAGGGAACGTGCAGTCATTTGTCAACGAAGTAACAAAAACACTCACTCTCGCGTAAATGGGTCCATTGCCTGTAAATATATCTTTCAAGGACTACTACATGTGCTTGATATGTATTCTGTCCACAAAGCAAAATGATAACAAAAATAAATGGTAATTCTGTTTACCTATTTAACGTGCCTTACTCCCCCCTCCTCAAGATTTATCCGTTTATCCGGCAATAAATTCTGACCATGTTTCAGGAAGAGCGGATGTAATTACTGCTCCGTTGCATCACAATTGAGAGGAAACTAACACAGGCAGCGAATAACGGGCTTCAAGTTAAAGATGTCTGGCTAGTTGACAATTACGTGCGTAAACAGCTAGTCTTCCTTCACGCATTCATTTCATAGTCCATCTGGAGCTAAGATGAAATCTAACAGGAGTGGGAGAATATTGTAGGAATGGTAAAATCGAAACTTGGAGAGTAATATCAACGCCAGAGGCGATTTCCATCAAGTCCGACACCTCCCCCTCCTCCCCGTGCCGTCACAGAGCGAATACAGTAAAAATGCTGACTCCGCCCACAGACCATGTGTACCGTCCAATCGCCGGGTCATCCTCAGCCATTGACATCACTGAATGCGGTACGGAGGGGCGTGGGATCAGTACACCGTCCTCCAGGCCATTGTCAGTTTTCATGTCTTGGAGCCGTCACTTCTCAGTCACAGTAGTTCCTCGATTTGTCTCAGGAGGCTGAGTAACTCGTTCACGTCCTGCCACAAGGAAAATAGTCGTAATTACTGAAAACTGAAGCGAAGTTTTCTGTGTGGCACTCACATCTGCTGACCCACTAGCCGCGGTGATAGTAATAAAGTAAAACGAAGTTCTAGCCCGCTATAGAAGATAATTTTAGAGCTATTAGTAAGTGATGGATCGCTTTTAGCTACCAGTACCTGCGCCAACCTTAGAAAATACAGAAGTTCTTGCGTTAATCTGTAATGCGATGTGTTAATTAATGACCACTAGGGTTATATAGAATCTGTTTTCCGCTAAGCCTCAGTGTTATGTTCTTCACACTCCTCGACGCTGCTCACCTGTGGGTCCAATGGTACAGGGTCTGCGTCGTCGTCGCAGACCGCTACGACACGAAGATCTTCGGTGTCTGTCTCCCGCCGACAAGGGAGACAGAAAAAGGCGAGAGCTCTGCGGAACATCTGCGAAGATAAAAGAAGTGTATACATGTACGAAGGGTTGTCCTCGATTCATAAATTAGCCTAGCTGAATGGCTGCTGCACAGATGTGGATTGTAAGGCAATTTCAAAGTTTGGGATAGGTGCTGCGACTGCGTTTTACGACAAATTCATCGCCTCATCAACATGCTACCGAAAGCTCTGAAAAGTAAAGAATTTCTGGCAATGTATGATTTACGCCGACATTCATATTTCCATACAAAAACTATGCCTAGAGCACAGAGCAAATGAACAGCGCTTAGTACCAATTTTATACGTATTTACTCAATATGGAAATATGTACATCAAACAGTGAGTTTTTGCAACCCAATACTGGCGAATAAATAAATAAATGGGAAAACAAACGATTTCACGTAAAGAGAGTTTGGTGCTATCGTTCGTTTAGAAATGTTGTATGAACGATATATTTAACGTGAAACACAAAGGAGTGAAGGATGCATCCTCGTACCTTACACTCCTGGAAATTGAAATAAGAACACCGTGAATTCATTGTCCCAGGAAGGGGAAACTTTATTGACACATTCCTGGGGTCAGACACACTGACAGAACCACAGGCACATAGACACATCAACAGAGCATGCACAATGTCGGCACTAGTACAGTGTATATCCACCTTTCGCAGCAATGCAGGCTGCTATTCTCCCATGGAGACGGTCGTAGAGATGCTGGATGTAGTCCTGTGGAACGGCTTGCCATGCCATTTCCACCTGGCGCCTCAGTTGGACCAGCGTTCGTGCTGGACGTGCAGACCGCGTGAGACGACGCTTCATCCAGTCCCAAACATGCTTAATGGGGGACAGATCCGGAGATCTTGCTGGCCAGGGTAGTTGACGTACACCTTCTAGAGCACGTTGGGTGGCACGGGATACATGCGGACGTGCATTGTCCTGTTGGAACAGCAAGTTCCCTTGCCGGTCTAGGAATGGTAGAACGATGGGTTCGATGACGGTTTGGATGTACCGTGCACTATTCAGTGTCCCCTCGACGATCACCAGTGGTGTACGGCCTGTGTAGGAGATCGCTCCCCACACCATGATGCCGGGTGTTGGCCCTGTGTGCCTCGGTCGTATGCAGTCCTGATTGTGGCGCTCACCTGCACGGCGCCAAACACGCATACAACCATCATTGGCACCAAGGCAGAAGCGACTCTCATCGCTGAAGACGACACGTCTCCATTCGTCCCTCCATTCACGCCTGTCGCGACACCACTGGAGGCGGGCTGCACGATGTTGGGGCGTGAGCGGAAGACGGCCTAACGGTGTGCGGGACCGTAGCCCAGCTTCATGGAGACGGTTGCGAATGGTCCTCGCCGATACCCCAGGAGCAACAGTGTCCCTAATTTGCTGGGAAGTGGCGGTGCGGTCCCCTACGGCACTGCGTAGGATCCTACGGTCTTGGCGTGCATCCGTGCGTCGCTGCGGTCCGGTCCCAGGTCGACGGGCACGTGCACCTTCCGCCGACCACTGGCGACAACATCGATGTACTGTGGAGACCTCACGCCCCACGTGTTGAGCAATTCGGCGGTACGTCTGCCCGGCCTCCCGCATGCCCACTATACGCCCTCGCTCAAAGTCCGTCAACTGCACATACGGTTCACGTCCACGCTGTCGCGGCATGCTACCAGTGTTAAAGACTGCGATGGAGCTCCGTATGCCACGGCAAACTGGCTGACACTGACGGCGGCGGTGCACAAATGCTGCGCAGCTAGCGCCATTCGACGGCCAACATCGCGGTTCCTGGTGTGTCCGCTGTGCCGTGCGTGTGATCATTGCTTGTACAGCCCTCTCGCAGTGTCCGGAGCAAGTATGGTGGATCTGACACACCGTTGTCAATGTGTTCTTTTTTCCATTTCCAGGAGTGTATTTTTCAGAAAGTAGGTATTCTTCAATTTGAATGATAGATCAGAGGCCGTGGACACTGTAATGGATCGATTGTCGCCATTGCTGTAATTTACTACAAAGATAAAAAGGTCAGTCTTCAGCTGCACAGGGAAATCATATTTGGTTCCCTTTACCGGCTTCGAGGCTCAAATCATTGGTGCGTCAACGTCAAAATAAGATTAACACTATAGTGTCCTTTGAAACAGAATCAATAAAACAAAGTGACGTCTCAAAAAAAAAGTCATTCTTGTCACCAGTGGCAAACAAATAATTGACAAATTTCACGTCGTACGTAGTATGCGTGAGAAATGTCAACCACGAAACGGACATAATTTCCTTTTTGAGCCAACCCTGCGACTTGCTCGTTTGTCGATGATGCTTGGTAAATGGACACTTTAGACCGGAGCCTAGGTCAAAAATGCGGGAAATTCTATGTTTAATCAATGCGAAATACACGTTGCAGAAAGCGCAGTTTGTATCATTAAGCACCACTGTCAGTCTTATGACCGGCAACTGCCACCATCCACGGATAGTCCACGGCCGATCGAGAATGTGGTGAGCGTTAAATAGCAAATAATCGCTAATGCCGAAGATTGGCCGTCATAATATATTAAAAAAATAAAGTTCAGTGCTGTGTTGCATCAGGTCATGTCCTAATCCATAAAGAGCCAAATTATAAAACTAGGTTTCTTCTTGAATGTCGTACTGAAACTGAAATATAGTTAGGATTTTCAGTTCAACGTTGATTTGTTCATTGCCAGAAAATGAAAAAAATTTTGATTTTTAATTCTGCTCGAAGTGATTTACGGCTTGGCTTTGGGTGGTTTTTTTCCGAAGAAGCACATTTAGTGTGCTCCCTGCCGCCGTTGGATAAGCAGCTGAGCAGCAAGTCATATACTCCTAGCTCACTCATTTCTTACATAGTTTAATTCTTAATTTCTTTGCGTGTTTTTGGTACTTACATTCATAAATTTCGGGCGTACTATAGTATTTGAGAGTGTAGAAGCGCGTTTTAGTACCTGAATAGTGTAAATTCGCGTAGTCTCCTTCCGCCGCCGAGCAGTGTCAGCAGTGCGCAAGTAGCAGCATTACTGCATTTACTAGGCAATCTTGTATTTTAATAACCGTTTAAATTTTGTCGATTTGTTTGCGCTCTCTGTAGATTAGTTCAGACGTTCTTTGCAAAACAGTTTTTAGCATGGATAGGGACTGCAACTGCTGTGTTCGGATGCAGGCTGAGTTGGCATCCCTTCGCTCCCAGCTTCAGGCAGTGTTGGCTTCGGTCACACATCTTGAGGCTGTTGCCAATGGGCATCACTGTGGGGGTCCGGATGGGGGTTTGTTGGGGACGGCCAGCTCGTCCCACGCATCCCCTGATCGGACTACGACTGTGGTTGCCCGGGATACTGCCCGCATTGAGGCTGATCCCTCACCTGTGTTAGAGTGGGAGGTCGTCTCAAGGTGTGGCAGGGGGCGAAAGACATTCCGGAGGGCTGAACGGAAAGCCTCTCCACTTTGTCTGACGAACCAGTTTCAGGCTCTGTCTCAGGCTGATACTGATCTTCGGCCTGACATGGCTGCTTGTCCTGTTCCAGAGGTTGCCCCTCAGTTTGCAAGATCCGGGCAGTCGCAGAGGGTGGGCTTACTGGTAGTTGGGAGCTCCAACGTCAGGCGCGTAATGGGGCCCCTTAGGGAAATGGCAGCAAGAGAGGGGAAGAAAACCAATGTGCACTCCGTGTGCATACCGGGGGGAGTCATTCCAGATGTGGAAAGGGTCCTTCCGGATGCAATGAAGGGTACAGGGTGCACCCATCTGCAGGTGGTCGCTCATGTCGGCACCAATGATGTGTGTCGCTATGGATCGGAGGAAATCATCTCTGGCTTCCGGCGGCTATCTGATTTAGTGAAGACTGCCAGTCTCGCTAGCGGGATGAAAGCAGAGCTCACCATCTGCAGCATCGTCGACAGGACTGACTGCGGACCTTTGATACAGAGCCGAGTGGAGGGTCTGAATCAGAGGCTAAGACGGTTCTGCGACCGTGTGGGCTGCAGATTCCTCGACTTGCGCCATAGGGTGGTGGGGTTTCGGGTTCCGCTGGATAGGTCAGGAGTCCACTACACGCAACAAGCGGCTACACGGGTAGCAGGGGTTGTGTGGCGTGGGATGGGCGGTTTTTTAGGTTAGATGGCCTTGGGCAAGTACAGAAAGGGCAACAGCCTCAACGGGTGCGGGGCAAAGTCAGGACATGCGGGGACCAAGCAGCAATCGGTATTGTAATTGTCAACTGTCGAAGCTGCGTTGGTAAAGTACCAGAACTTCAAGCGCTGATAGAAAGCACCGAAGCTGAAATCGTTATAGGCACAGAAAGCTGGCTTAAGCCAGAGATAAATTCTGCCGAAATTTTTACAAAGGTACAGACGGTGTTTAGAAAGGATAGATTGCATGCAACCGGTGGTGGAGTGTTCGTCGCTGTTAGTAGTAGTTTATCCTGTAGTGAAGTAGAAGTGGATTGTTCCTGTGAATTATTATGGGTGGAGGTTACACTCAACAACCGAACTAGGTTAATAATTGGCTCCTTTTACCGACCTCCCGACTCAGCAGCATTAGTGGCAGAACAACTGAGAGAAAATTTGGAATACATTTCACATAAATTTTCTCAGCATGTTATAGTCTTAGGTGGAGATTTCAATTTACCAGATATAGACTGGGACACTCAGATGTTTAGGACGGGTGGTAGGGACAGAGCATCGAGTGACATTATACTGGATGCACTATCCGAAAATTACCTGGAGCAATTAAACAGAGAACCGACTAGTGGAGATAACATCTTGGACCTACTGATAACAAACAGACCCGAACTTTTCGACTCTGTATGTACAGAACAGGGAATCAGTGATCATAAGGCCGTTGCAGCATCCCTGAATATGGAAGTTAATAGGAATATAAAAAATGGGAGGAAGGTTTATCTGTTTAGCAAGAGTAATAGAAGGCAGATTTCAGACTACCTAACAGATCAAAACGAAAATTTCTGTTCCGACACTGACAATGTTGAGTGTTTATGGAAAAAGTTCAAGGCAATCGTAAAATGCGTTTTAGACAGGTACGTGCCGAGTAAAACTGTGAGGGACGGGAAAAACCCACCGTGGTACAACAACAAAGTTAGGAAACTACTGCGAAAGCAAAGAGAGCTCCACTCCAAGTTTAAACGCAGCCAAAACCTCTCAGACAAACAGAAGCTAAACGATGTCAAAGTTAGCGTAAGGAGGGCTATGCGTGAAGCGTTCAGTGAATTCGAAAGTAAAATTCTATGTACCGACTTGACAGAAAATCCTAGGAAGTTCTGGTCTTACGTTAAATCAGTAAGTGGCTCGAAACAGCATATCCAGACACTACGGGATGATGATGGCATTGAAACAGAGGATGACACGCGTAAAGCTGAAATACTAAACACCTTTTTCCAAAGCTGTTTCACAGAGGAAGACCGCACTGCAGTTCCTTCTCTAAATCCTCGCACAAACGAAAAAATGGCTGACATCGAAATAAGTGTCCAAGGAATAGAAAAGCAACTGGAATCACTCAATAGAGGAAAGTCCACTGGACCTGACGGGATACCAATTAGATTCTACACAGAGTACGCGAAAGAACTTGCCCCCCTTCTAACAGCCGTGTACCGCAAGTCTCTAGAGGAACGGAGGGTTCCAAATGATTGGAAAAGAGCACAGATAGTCGCAGTCTTCAAGAAGGGTCGTCGAGCAGATGCGCAAAACTATAGACCTATATCTCTGACGTCGATCTGTTGTAGAATTTTAGAACATGTTTTTTGCTCGAGTATCATGTCGTTTTTGGAAACCCAGAATCTACTATGTAGGAATCAACATGGATTCCGGAAACAGCGATCGTGTGAGACCCAACTCGCTTTATTTGTTCATGAGACCCAGAAAATATTAGATACAGGCTCCCAGGTAGATGCTATTTTTCTTGACTTCCGGAAGGCGTTCGATACAGTTCCGCACTGTCGCCTGATAAACAAAGTAAGAGCCTACGGAATATCAGACCAGCTGTGTGGCTGGATTGAAGAGTTTTTAGCAAACAGAACACAGCATGTTGTTATCAATGGAGAGACGTCTACAGACGTTAAAGTAATCTCTGGCGTGCCACAGGGGAGTGTTATGGGACCATTACTATTCGCCATATATATAAATGACCTAGTAGATAGTGTCAGAAGTTCCATGCGGCTTTTCGCGGATGATGCTGTAGTATACAGAGAAGTTGCAGCATTAGAAAATTGTAGCGAAATGCAGGAAGATCTGCAGCGGATAGGCACTTGGTGCAGGGAGTGGCAACTGATCCTTAACATAGACAAATGTAATGTATTGCGAATACATAGAAAGAAGGATCCTTTATTGTATGATTATATGATATCGGAACAAACACTGGTAGCAGTTACTTCTGTAAAATATCTTGGAGTATGCGTGCGGAACGATTTGAAGTGGAATGATCATATAAAATTAATTGTTGGTAAGGCGGGTACCAGGTTGAGATTCATTGGGAGAGTGCTTAGAAAATGTAGTCCATCAACAAAGGAGGTGGCTTATAAAACACTCGTTCGACCTATACTTGAGTATTGCTCATCAGTGTGGGATCCGTACCAGATCGGTCTGACGGAGGAGATAGAGAAGATCCAAAGAAGAGCGGCGCGCTTCGTCACAGGGTTATTTGGTAACCGTGATAGTGTTACGGAGATGTTTAATAAACTCAAGTGGCAGACTCTGCAAGAGAGGCGCTCTGCATCGCGGTGTAGCTTGCTCGCCAGGTTTCGAGAGGGAGCGTTTCTGGATGAGGTATCGAATGTATTGCTTCCCCCTACTTATACCTCCCGAGGAGATCACGAATGTAAAATTAGAGAGATTAGAGCGCGCACGGAGGCTTTCAGACAGTCGTTCTTCCCGCGAACCATACGCGACTGTAACAGGAAAGGGAGGTAATGACAGTGGCACGTGAAGTGCCCTCCGCCACACACCGTTGGGTGGCTTGCGGAGTATAAATGTAGATGCAGATGAATGATTACGAGCTTTACTATAAATATTACTCTTTGACTTTGGTGAATTTTGGGTAACACTCATGTTACAAGACGTACTACAAATACACCATGCGCAATATCGACAACCACAATAACAGCTGTCGTCTTTGTCACAAGGAAGAGTATAAATTTTAATGCTCCTCGTTTCACTCCTAGCAATTTTGCTTCTTTTCTTGGGCTCCTGCCTAACTACGCATTAGGAAATCGCCAAATACTTACTTCATCTTTCGTTCTTTAATCAGACACTGCAGAACATACTTGTACCAAAAGTCACAAAATGAGTTAACATCACTAAGATGAAAAATATATATACATATATTAACGTAAAGTGGGATGCGTACCTATATCCATCGACTCCACATATCGCCACATTATCTATTACGCTCACACTTTGTAATGGAGAATTAGTCTCCTTTCCTGGTTATCTTACTATTTCTTGAAGGCTTATGATGTTGGTGCATTATTAACTCCCATTCAATATTAATGGTGACATGTTTCTGCTAAATTATGAATGGGCTGTTTCCTCTAATACAGTAAGTTATAATAAACGTTTGTTTCATTTGTAAATTATTAATGATAATAACTTATTCCCGATAGAGAACTCTTGCATGTAGGAGATAACCGTCGATAAATCATTGTATGACGTTTAAATGCAATATCGACAACCACAATAACAGCTGTCGTCTTTGTCACAAGGAAGAGTATAAATTTTAATGCTCCTCGTTTCACTCCTAGCAATTTTGCTTCTTTTCTTGGGCTCCTGCCTAACTACGCATTAGGAAATCGCCAAATACTTACTTCATCTTTCGTTCTTTAATCAGACACTGCAGAACATACTTGTACCAAAAGTCACAAAATGAGTTAACATCACTAAGATGAAAAATATATATACATATATTAACGTAAAGTGGGATGCGTACCTATATCCATCGACTCCACATATCGCCACATTATCTATTACGCTCACACTTTGTAATGGAGAATTAGTCTCCTTTCCTGGTTATCTTACTATTTCTTGAAGGCTTATGATGTTGGTGCATTATTAACTCCCATTCAATATTAATGGTGACATGTTTCTGCTAAATTATGAATGGGCTGTTTCCTCTAATACAGTAAGTTATAATAAACGTTTGTTTCATTTGTAAATTATTAATGATAATAACTTATTCACGATAGAGAACTCTTGCATGTAGGAGATAACCGTCGATAAATCATTGTATGACGTTTAAATGCAATTATAATAAATAGTACCAAGAACGTCGTGTTTTCTTAAATCTCTAATACACGTACGAGATGTCCTGTGAGAGGTCCGTATCGAACGCTAACGAAAGTCGACCGCAGTTACTACTGTTTTCGATATTGCGCGTTTGTAGGAAGTGTTCTGAAATGAGTTTTAGTCGTGAATTTTGCGCATTCTGTCATATTTTTCAAATTTCTCCCCGTCCACTTCTTCTGCTAAGGCACATTTCAATATCTCAAGTCAGAACTTATTAACAATTAGAAATATCGTAGTAGTCTCGGGAATTTATACTAAGGCGCCTATTTGTGTGGCTTATCCGTAACTTGATGACTGCATCTCGAAGCAGCCAGGTTTCCACTGGCGAGTCGGTTGAACGAACCTAAGAGCCTGTACAACAGGAGAACCGCCACAACAGGGAACAACGTTGGTTTTTGTTCGTTAAGGAAAAGGAAAGGTTCATTTCAGTTAGACTTGCCAGTAAGCAGCAATTTTGACATGTAAATGCACTACGGTCAGTCTGTCCGCAAATGACCCCAAAACAAAACCGAGACACCTGTTGCAACCGCACCACCCTTGTCCCATTAATGAACCAGGGCCATGTTGTGGTGGATTTCTTGTGTTGGGATTGATAAGACACAGCTAGTAGTGTGGTAAAGCGTTTAGGACACATGTATCTTATTAATTTAGAGCTGGGTTCAAAATAGATATGGTCGATTTACTGCCACTTCGTTGTCCAGTCAGACCATGGCTGTGGTACTCATCACAGTTTCCCTTGCTGTTGTCAAGGGCTTTGCGATATGGCTGTAGTTCTAAGAAAGTTGAAGAACGTCTTTAATGCAAGTGGCAACTTTTGGAATGGCAATCAACGATGTTTAAAGTCATCCCTAACTGAAGCTTCCCAATTGCGCCTTTTTCTGTATTTGTCTCGCACTTATACCGTGTCGTTACTGTGTCGGCGAATTAGTCTGAATATGGTAATGTTCGGAGGCACCTGTCGCCTAGGGGCAATGTCTTTGAGTAGAAATGAAAACGTTGTCCGCCCAGGCTTTGAAACCAGTTACCACTTAAGTTTTGATTTATAATCAACATTGGCGGCCGAAGACTTCGGCAAAAGAATTCACCGCCATTCTGCCAAGGGCCTTGTCAACTTTGGCGGAGGAGCGGACAGAGGTAAAGGGCACTCTCTTGTCCTTGGGGTGGGACATTCCCCCTAAAGGGAGAAGAATCAGCAATGATCAACGGCATGAGGATGCAGAAAGCAATGCAAACCATTGCATGAAGGATACATAATCGGTATACACAGGACATGTGGTCTGTAATTGAAAAAGTGTCATGTGATCTCTCCATTGGCAAAAGACTCCAGAAATGTTCTCCATCGGGATCTGCGGGTGGGGACTGGACTGTCAATGGGGAGGGGAGTATGAGAAAAAGGCTGAATAACCAAAGAAAGGATAGCGAGACGGGGCGTGAAACATCAGAAGCTTGAATGTATTAGGGAAGCTAGAAAATCTGAAAAAGGAAATGCAAAGCCTCCATCCAGATATGGTAGGGGTCAGTGAAGTGAAATGGACAGAAGACAAGGAATCGTGCTCACACGAGTCCAGGGTAATATCAACAGCAGCAGAAAATGGTATAACGGGAGTAGGATTGGTTATGAATAGGAAGGTGGGGCAGGGAGTGCCTTGCTCTCAACAGTTCAATATTAATATAGTTCTCGTCAGAATCCACAGCAAACCAACACCAACAACTATATATTGAGGTGTACATGCCGACGTCTCTGAAAATGAAGACATTAAGATATTACACTCCTGGAAATGGAAAAAAGAACACATTGACACCGGTGTGTCAGACCCACCATACTTGCTCCGGACACTGCGAGAGGGCTGTACAAGCAATGATCACACGCACGGCACAGCGGACACACCAGGAACCGCGGTGTTGGCCGTCGAATGGCGCTAGCTGCGCAGCATTTGTGCACCGCCGCCGTCAGTGTCAGCCAGTTTGCCGTGGCATACGGAGCTCCATCGCAGTCTTTAACACTGGTAGCATGCCGCGACAGCGTGGACGTGAACCGTATGTGCAGTTGACGGACTTTGAGCGAGGGCGTATAGTGGGCATGCGGGAGGGCGGGTGGACGTACCGCCGAATTGCTCAACACGTGGGGCGTGAAGTCTCCACAGTACATCGATGTTGTCGCCAGTGGTCGGCGGAAGGTGCACGTGCCCGTCGACCTGGGACCGGACCGCAGCGACGCACGGATGCACGCCAAGACCGTAGGATCCTACGCAGTGCCGTAGGGGACCGCACCGCCACTTCCCAGCAAATTAGGGACACTGTTGCTCCTGGGGTATCGGCGAGGACCATTCGCAACCGTCTCCATGAAGCTGGGCTACCGTCCCGCACACCGTTAGGCCGTCTTCCGCTCACGCCCCAACATCGTGCAGCCCGCCTCCAGTGGTGTCGCGACAGGCGTGAATGGAGGGACGAATGGAGACGTGTCGTCTTCAGCGATGAGAGTCGCTTCTGCCTTGGTGCCAATGATGGTCGTATGCGTGTTTGGCGCCGTGCAGGTGAGCGCCACAATCAGGACTGCATACGACCGAGGCACACAGGGCCAACACCCGGCATCATGGTGTGGGGAGCGATCTCCTACACTGGCCGTACACCACTGGTGATCGTCGAGGGGACACTGAATAGTGCACGGTACATCCAAACCGTCATCGAACCCATCGTTCTACCATTCCTAGACCGGCAAGGGAACTTGCTGTTCCAACAGGACAATGCACGTCCGCATGTATCCCGTGACACCCAACGTGCTCTAGAAGGTGTAAGTCAACTACCCTGGCCAGCAAGATCTCCGGATCTGTCCCCCATTGAGCATGTTTGGGACTGGATGAAGCGTCGTCTCACGCGGTCTGCACGTCCAGCACGAACGCTGGTCTAACTGAGGCGCCAGGTGGAAATGGCATGGCAAGCCGTTCCACAGGACTACATCCATTATCTCTACGATCGTCTCCATGGGAGAATAGCAGCCTGCATTGCTGCGAAAAGTGGATATACACTGTACTATTGCCAACATTGTGCATGCTCTGTTGCCTGTGTCTATGTGCCTGTGGTTCTGTCAGTGTGATCATGTGATGTATCTGACCCCAGGAATGTGTCAATAAAGTTTCCCCTTCCTGGGACAATGAATTCACGGTGTTCTTATTTCAATTTCCAGGATTGTATATGAGGATAATGAAAGGATAATACAGTATGCAAGGGGAGATGAACACTTCATAGTAATGGGGGCTGGAATGCAATTGTATGGGAAGGAGTAGAAGAAAAGATTACAGAAGACAATGGGCTTGGGAGGAGAAATGAGGGAGGAGAAAGATTAATTGCGTTCTGTAATAAATGTCAGCTAGTAACAGGGAATACTTTGTCCAATATTTACAGGCGGTGGAGGTATACTTGGAAAAGACACGGTGAGACGGGAACATTTAGGTTAGATTAGAACATCGTCAGCAGAGATTCCGTTAACACATACTGGATTATAAGGCGCAGCCAGGAGCAGACAATGTAGTAGTGATGAAAAGTAGGCTGAAGTTTAAGTGTTTAGTCAGGCAGAATCAATATTCAAATAAGTATGACACGGAATTTCTAAGGAATGACGACATACGTTTGAGATTCTCTAAGGCTATAGGTACAGCAATAAGAAATAGTTCATTACGCAGTGCAGCTGAAAACGAATGGACATCTCTGACAAGGGCATTCGCAGAACTTGGAAAGAAAACCATGGGTACAAAGCATATAACTGCGAAGAAACTATGGGTAAACGAAGAAATACTTCGGTGGATCGATGAACGAAAGAAGTACAAAAATGCTCAGGGAATTTCAGGAATACAGAAACACAAGTCGCTGAGGAATGAAATAAAAATAGAAAGTTAAAGGAAGCTAAGACGAAATGGCTACATGAAAAGTGTGAAGAAATCGAAAAAGAAAGGACGCACTCAGCTTATAGGAAACCGAAAAGAATCTTCGATGAAATTAAAATCAAGGATTACAAAATTAAGCGTGCAACGGGAACTCCACTGTTAAATGCAGAGGAGAGAGCCAAAGGATGGAAAGAGCACATTTAATGTCTTTATGAGGCAGATGATTTCTCTAATTTTGTAGAAGAAGAAACAGTAGTCGATTTAGAAGAGATAGGGTATCCAGTATTAATATCAAAATTTAAGAGAGCTTTGGAAGACTTAAGATCAAATAAGGCACAAGAGATAGATAGCATTCCATCAGGAATAGCAACAAGACGAGTATTGACGTTGGTGTGTAGAGTGTATGAGTCTGAGTTTCGGTAAAGTATCATTCGCACAACTCCGAAGACTGTAAGAGCCTACAAGTGTGAGAATTATTTGCACAACCTGATGAATAGCTCATGCATCCAAGTTGCTGACAGGAATATTATACAGAAGAATCAAAAAGGAAATTCAGGATGTGTTACATGACGATCAGGTTGGCTTTAGGAAACACAAAGGCGCCACCCAGGTAATTCTGACGTTGCGGTTGATAATGGAATCATGGCTTCAAGAAAATCAAGACACGTTCTTTGATTTTATCGACCTGGGAAAAGCGTTCGACAATGTAAAATGGTGCAAGATGTTCGAAATTCTCAGAAAAATTGGTGTAAGATATAGGGAGAGACGGTAATATACAATATACATGAACCAAGACGGAATTATAATAGTGGTCAAGCAAGATGGCTCTGAGCACTATGGGAGCACTATGGGACTTAACTTCTGAGGTCATCAGTCCCCTAGAACTTAGATCTACTTAAATCTAACTAACCTGAGGACATCACACTCATCCATGCCCGAGGCAGGATTCGAACCTGCGATCGTAGCGGTGTCGTGGTACCAGACTGAAGCGTCTAGAACCGCTCGGCCACCCCGGCCGGCAAGAGCGAAGTGCTCGGATTAAAAAGGGTGTAAGACAGGGGTGTAGTCTTTCGCCGATATTGTTCAGTTTGTACATCCAAGAAGGAATAATGGAAGTAAAAGAAAGGTTCGGTAGTGGAATTAAAGTTCCAGATGAAATGATATCAGTGATAGGATTCGCTGAACACATTGTTCAGTCTGTACATCCAAGTAGGAATAATGGAAGTAAAAGAAAGGTCCGGTAGTGAAATTAAAGTTACAGATGAAATGATATCAGTGATAGGATTCGCTGAAGACATTGCTATCCTGAGTGAAAGTGAAGAAGAATTACAGGACCTGCTGATTGGAATGAACATTCCAACGAGAATAGGAAATAGATTGAGAGTAAATCGAAGACAGACGAAAGTAATGAGAAGTACCAGAAATGAAAACAGCGAGATACTTAACATCAGGACTGATGGGCAAGAAGTTGATGAAGTTAAGTAGTTCTACATACTTAGATAGCAAAATAACCAATGGCGGACGGATCAAGAACGACATCGAAAGCTGACTGACACTGACAAAAGGGGCATTCCTGTTCAAGAGAAATGTACTAGTGTCAAACATAGGACTTAATTTGAGGTAGAAATTTCTGAGAACGTACGTTTGGATTACAGCACTGTATGGTAGTGAAACATGGATTGTGGGAAAACTGGAACAGATGAAATCGAGGCATTTGAGATTTGGCGCTACAGAAGAATGTTGAAAATTTCTTTACGTATCAGTTAAGGAATGAGGAGGGGTCTGCCCAGAATGAGAGAGAAAAGCAGTATGTAGGAAACACTGATAAGTGGAGGTGAATGAGTTCGATGTTTCTAGAGAAAACTGAAGAGTTGAGAAACTGTAGAGGAAGACAGAGATTGGAATACACTCTGCAAATAATTAGGGGCATAGTTTGCAAATGCTGCTCTGAGATGAAAATTTGGGCACAAGTGAGGAGTTCGTAGTGGGCCACATGAAACCAGCCAGAAGACTGATGTCTTTCTCCACTCCACGGCACCCCCCCCCCCCTCGCCATCCTCCTTCCAGGGAAAGGAATACGTGCACTCTACCTGCCTATATGTCGTATTATCGCACGTCAAAGTGTGAGAATGTTAACGAAATGTTTGAGGTACGTGTGAGCGAGACGAAACCGGGGGCAGCCTAGTTTCATGTGGGAGAACCTTCCACATGGCACCGATTACTTCATTTGTAAAATGAATCACAGTGATGCCATATTCTGCACAACGGTTCTCCCCATACCTTACATACCTCCAGCAGTGAGTAATGATCGGAATAAAGAGGTTGCAGTGGAAGAATGAAGCTATCAGGGGTCCTTCTAGAATTATTACTGATGCCATTACTATTCCTATTATATGCTAATTACGTGAAGACCTTTTTTCCCATTGACAGTATAATTTATTCGCTGATGTCCTTGAACTGTAAGTACATCAAGCCAAAAAATCTGCGCACAGCCATCCAGAACGTGAAAGTCGATTTACTTGCTTTATCAGAAATGGCGCACAACATAATTTTGAAACTTACCCAGCTAAGATGCAACCAATCTTAGTCCCTCAAGAAAGAATTATCACTCCTCAGCTCAGAGAATCTACTTTACTTCCAACCCTAAAATGCAGAAAGTAAGCTTTTCTTCTTCTGCAGAGAATTTGGAGTAATTCTGGACCAATACCTGGACTGCGCTGACACCACAACAGTGTTCTGTAACAAGGTGTCGGCATCACTTAATTCATTACACAAATATAGAAAAATATTTTCTCTCTAGTTTAAAAGACAAACTCGGTAGAGAACAATATTACTCCCCATTCTCGTTTATGGTGACCCTATTCTCCAAGGACTTTTGTATGAGGGCTCACAACATTTGGAACTGGCAATGAGTGCTTGTATTTGATACATTTGTGAAGTACGATATTGCGACCGTATCACCCCTGGCTATGAACATGACTAGACGCCGTGTTTGTTGCATCTACTTGTCAATCACTGCGCACCTTTCTATTTGTCTTCGTCCCTTAGACTAAAACAACACAACGTCAATACTCGTTCTCAGCACAGTACAATCCTCTCTGTAACATTACACAACACTACCAAATTCTCTAAATAATTTTTTATATCAGGAAACCGACTTTGTAACAATCTTCTTCAAAATATGACAGAAATTAAAGTCCTTTCAAACTTAGAAACACAGCTAATGGCCCATGTTCGGTCAGAGTGTTCATCTTATACTCATCAATGCACCCTCCTACATAACTTTTGTATTCCCTTGTCTATAGAGTTCCCTATTGTAATTCTCTTCAATCCTAGCAGCCAGTGACACTTTCATTTCAACCCTCTTCTTTCTCATTATACCTTAGACCTCCTCTAATACCAAATAAACTTTCAATATCATTTTAATCCCAGCATAATTTTTTTAGTTTTCCGTGATATTATTATTATTATTGTTATTTCCAATTATTATTTTTTGTTGATAATGCGAATTGCTGTTATTGATTTCGTTGTGTAACAACTACTTAATATCATTCCTAATTCCTCAATAATTTGATCATCATTATTACCTAACTGCTACTATTATTAGCATTCCAATAATTATTTTTTAATAACGTATTAGTATTATTGTGATTTTTATGTAATTTTTTGTTTATGTTTACCTTCTCAGATGTAACTGAAGACCTTAATGATCTGATCTGGTATCGCTAGTAGGAAATAAATAAATAAATATGGATTAAGTGGTCCATGTTTAGCATCGATCACCATCCGCTGTCCTATGTCAAGCGTATTTGAGAAATTCTTTGTCTTTGAAAGCGCTGTAATATGATCGTAATTACACCTGTAAGTTGTTAACGGTACGAAGGTGATCATGTTCTAAACCTGTCATCCTTGTACCTTGTTCATTGCGAAATGCAATATGGAGCAGAAATCACCCAATGGACAGCGCAGACTCCAGAGATAATACGACACCCAGAAGTAGCAGTCCACTGCAAGAGCTCACCGACGGCCGATTCTAATAGTTAATGGAGTGTCAAAAGACGAAGTTGTACTGTCCGTTGGTGAATTTTGATGGTTTTCTATTGAATTTAGCATGGGAGCTAAAGAGTTGTTCTCTAGAGCTGAGCGAGAGAGGTTTTTAACGTAATTTCGTAGAACTGCGTGTGTGGCTAATCGTAGGCGGAAGTTCAGTACAGATTTGGAGTTGACATCTATTGGGGTCAGACAAATTATAGTGCAGATTCAGTGTGTGGTAAGTCGATATCAAGATGACTACCACGGCTTTTAGTGACTTGGATTGATATCGCGTGAATGCCAATATTTAATTTTTGTGTCTAGGTTCTAAAAATAAAGTTCAGCTCCTTGTTATTGGAGTGGTGTTTTATGGTGTCGGAATCGTCCGATTTTCTGTGATGAACTTTTAGGTCGCCTTTTCATACTGCCAGAGGTAACTGGGTGGTTGTAAATTTTCGTTACTGGATTGTGTAGTGTATTGACGCATCGGGTGATGTAATGTCTCCATTACGGTTGTGTCTTAGGTGTAGCACTAACAGAAATATTCACAGATTTTTGTTACTCGCGTTCAAGTTGTTACCCTAAAGTAATTGCAATCGCAACTCAGCCAGATATTGTTTGTTGAAAGTTGATAGACCTTCGGGAACCATCAATACACAATGCATAGCAGTTCTGACACATGGAAATTTTTAAAAAAAGTCAAGTTACTGTTAAAATGTTTCACTGCGGACTATAAGGGGATGCATATCGCCAACGGTTGAAGATGTTCGATATCGCACTTTTTGAACGAATGTTAATGTAAGGCTATGATACAAAAAGGCGGTTGCATTTAGTACTTTATTTTATTTTTGTTGTTTTGTTCTTACCGTGTCGTGAGAAAGGATGTTTCCCTTCGATCATAGCACTCGGAATTTAAAACCTACGAAAATCTGTGGTAATGTAAGTTTACTAAACACACAGACTGCAACGCTGGTAAGAAGACAATTATATCTGCTCTATAGCTGTGCAGTATTACTTAATAGTGATCGGTATTATTCAGTTTGGTGTGAAATAATAGAATGATATATTCTGCCGGATAAGTAAAAAATTAAAGAGGGACTTTATCTTTAGATGGCAGAGATACTGATTTCATTTCATAATTAACGAAAGGTATTTAATCTTGTTAAATGATATTACTTTGTTTTTATTTGAAAAGAGACTTTATGAGAGTGTTTAGAGATAATGCTGAATTATTACAACGTCTATCAACGTTGATATGTTAATATTCTGACAGTTAGGAATTTGAAATCGAAAGCAACGATCGAAGGACTGTGAGAGACTGTTCTAAGCAGATCGAGAAACAAATACTTTGACGTAATTATTTCCCACTGATAAAGGGAGATCACTTTATCTCGGCAGCTAGTCCATTACATGTTATCTCGACTATGTCAGAAGTTTTATCTTACTACAAGGAACTCTAATATATTTGTACGCAAGGAATTGAGTCCCACTTAAGAGTACATTACTAAAGAATTTATTATACATACAGTATACTATACGATTATGGTCGTTAACCAACATAAAGAGATTTTGTTGTCAGTCGATAAGCTCAGTAAGTTAAACAGTTGAAAGACTGAAGAGTTACAGTTGAAAGACTTGTCTGTATCATTTACGGAATTATTTTGCAAGTTACGACTGCTGTTTGATTTTTTTTTCCCGCAAATATGAACGCTTATCTCGCTTTTGCCTGTTAATGAAGGGCCTACAATACAGATCGATATAAAAGGTTGTATGAGGCGATGGCAGCCTACATATACTTACGCTGACATTGACTAGAGTACTAATGCACACTGCAGGTAGCAACTCCGTTTTTTTTTTTTTTTGTCATCAGTCTACTGACTGGTTTGATGCGGCCCGCCACGAATTCCTTTCCTGTGCTAACCTCTTTATCTCAGAGTAGCACTTGCAACCTACGTCCTCAATTATTTGCATGACGTATTCCAATCTCTGTCTTCCTCTACAGTTTTTGCCCTCTACAGCTCCCTCTAGTACCATGGAAGTCACTCCCTCATGTCTTAGCAGACGTCCTATCATCCTGTCCCTTCTCCTTATCAGTGATTTCCACATATTCCTTTCCTCTCCGATTCTGCGTAGAACCTCCTCATTCCTTACCTTATCAGTCCACCTAATTTTCAACATTCGTCTATAATACCACATCTCAAATGCTTCGATTCTCTTCAATTCCTGTTTTCCCACAGTCCATGTTTCACTACCATACAATGCTGTACTCCAGACGTACATCCTCAGAAATTTATTCCTCAAATTAAGGCCGGTATTTGATATTAGTAGACTTCTCTTGGCCAGAAATGCCTTTTTTGCCATAGCGAGTCTGCTTTTGATGTCCTCCTTGCTCCGTCCATCATTGGTTATTTTGCTGCATAGGTAGCAGAATTCCTTAACTTCATTGACTTCGTGACCATCAATCCTGATGTTAAGTTTCTCGCTGTTCTCATTTCTACTATATATCATTACCTTCGTCTTTCTCCTATTTACCCTCAAACCATACTGTGTACTCATTAGACTGTTCATTCCGTTCAGCAGATGATTTAATCCTTCTTCACTTTCACTCAGGGTAGCAATGTCATCAGCGAATCGTATCATTGATATCCTTTCACCTTGTATTTTAATCCCACTCCTGCACCTTTCTTTTATTTCCATCATTGCTTCCTCGATGTACAGATTGAAGAGTCGGGCGAAAGGCTACAGCCTTGTCTTACACCCTTCTTAATACGAGCACTTCGTTTTTGATCGTCCACTCTTATTATTCCCTCTTGGTTGTTGTACATATTGTATATGACCCGTCTCTCCCTATAGCTTACCCCTACTTTTTTCAGAATCTCGAACAGCTTGCACCATTTGATATTGTCGAACGCTTTTTCCAGGTCGACAAATCCTATGAACGTGTCTTGATTTTTCTTTAGCCTTACTTCTAATTATTAGCCGTAACGTCAGAATTGCCTCTCTCGTCCCTTTACTTTTCCTAAAGCCAAACTGATCGTCACCTAGCGCATTCTCAATTTCCTTTTCCATTCTTTTGTGTATTATTCTAGTAAGCCGCTTCGATGCATGAGCAGTTAAGCTGATTGTGCGATAATTCTCGCACTTGTCAGCTCTTGCTGTCTTCGGAATGGTGTGGATGATGCTTTTCCGAAAGTCTGATGGTATATCGCCAGACTCATATATTGTACACACCAACGTGAATAGTCGTTTTGTTACCACTTCCCCCAATGATTTTAGAAATTCTGATGGAATGTTATCTATCCCTTCTGCCTTATTTGACCGTAAGTCCTCCAAAGCTCTTTTAAATTCCGATTCTAATACTGGATCCCCTATCTCTTCTAAATCGACACCTGTCTCTTCTTCTATCACATCAGACAAATCTTCACCCTCATAGAGGCTTTCAATGTATTCTTTCCACCTATCTGCTCTCTCATCTGCATTTAACAGTGGAATTCCCGTTGCACTCTTAATGTTACCACCGTTGCTTTTAAAGTCACCAAAGGTTGTTTTGACTTTCCTGTATGCTGAGTCTGTCCTTCCGACAATCATATCTTTTTCGATGTCTTCACATTTTTCCTGCAGCCATTTCGACTTAGCTTCCCTGCACTTCCTATTTATTTCATTCCTCAGCGACTTGTATTTCTGTATTCCTGATTTTCCCGGAACATGTTTGTTCTTCCTCCTTTCATCAATCAACTGAAGTATTTCTTCTGTTACCCATGGTTTCTTCGCAGCTACCTTCTTTGTACCTATGTTTTCCTTCCCAACTTCTGTGATGACCCTTTTTAGAGATGTCCATTCCTCTTCAACTGTACTGCCTACTGCGCTATTCCTTATTGCTGTATCTATAGCGTTAGAGAACTTCAAACGTATCTCGTCATTCCTTAGTACTTTTGTATCCCACTTCTTTGCGTATTGATTCTTCCTGACTAATGTCTTGAACTTCAGCCTACTCTTCATCACTACTATATTGTAATCTGAGTCTATATCTGCTCCTGGGTCCGCATTACAATCCAGTATCTGATTTCGGAATCTCTGTCTGACCATGATGTAATCTAATTGAAATCTTCCCGTATCTCCCGGCCTTTTCCAAGTATACCTCCTCCCCTTGTGATTCTTGAACAAGGTATTCGCTATTACTAGCTGAAACTTGTTACAGAACTCAATTAGTCTTTCTCCTCTTTCATTCCTTGTCCCAAGCCCATATTCTTCTGTAACCTTTTCTTCTACTCCTTCCCCTACAACTGCATTCCAGCCGCCCATGACTATTAGATTTTCGTCCCCCTTTACATACTGCATTACCCTTTCAATATCCTCTTACACTTTCTCTGTCTATTCATCTTGAGCTTGCAACGTCGGCATGTATACCTGAACTATCGTTATCGGTGTTGGTCTGCTGTCGATTCTGATTAGAACAACCCGGTCACTGAACTGTTCACAGTAACACACGCTCAGCCCTACCTTCCTATTCTTAACGAATCCTACACCTGTTATACCATTTTCTGCTGCTGTTGATATTACCCGATACTCATCTGACCAGAAATCCTAGTCTTCCTACCACTTCACTTCACTGACCCCTACCATATCGAGATTGAGCCTTTGCATTTCCCTTTTCAGATTTTCTAGTTTCCCTACCACGTTCAAGCTTCTGACATTCCACGCCCCGACTCGTAGAACGTTATCCTTTCGTAGATTATTCAGTCTTTTTCTCATGGTAACCACCACCTTGGCAGTCCCCTCCCGGAGATCCGAATGGGGGACTATTCCGGAATCTTTTGCCAATGGAGAGATCATCATGGCACTTCTTCAATTACAGGCCACATTTCATGTGGATACACGTTACGTGTCTTTAATGCAGTGGTTTCCATTGCCTTCTGCATCCTCATGTCGCTGATCATTACTGAGTCTTCCGCATTTAGGGGCAATTTCCCACCCCTAGGACAAGAGAGTGCCTGAACCTCTATCCGGTCCTCCGCCCTCTTTGACAAGGCCGTTGGCTGAATGAGGCTGACTTCTTATGCTGGAAGTCTTCGGCCGCCAATGCTGATTATTTATCAAGATTTAGGCAGTGGCGGGGATCGAACCCGTGACCGAAGACATGTTGATTATGAATGAAAGACGCTTCCCATCGACCACGGGTAGATTCAGCAACTCCGTTAGTTAGTGCAAACGCTGTGTCTCAAGTGACTATGCACACGCTATTTAATTAAAGCTCCGGCCTCGCGTGCAACTAGTTATCGTTCTTCTGTCAGAGTGAATTTTGGTTTTCCCTACCACCAATGGAATATTTCGTGAAGTGAGATCTTGTTTCCTACGACTAGATAAAGTAACTAGAAATCACTGTCCTACAGAAATTCTGTGCTGTACTGGAGCAACAGCGAAACAGTTGGTTTTACAAGAACAGAGTAACGTTTAGTGCAGTAGCTCACGCGATTAGCAGGCCGACACAGTACATCACCTGCGTTTTAATTCGGTTCACTCACTAAATTAGTGAACTCATTGCCGTATGAATAAGGCCATAACATATTCTTATTTAGACTAGGGATGAAGTCTAAGTAAATATGCATGTGAGAGCGTTATCATGAACAAATGATCACATTTCGAAAAATAACATATAATGGACTGCTAATTACACTCACAGTTATTGTTACTGTTACGTCGGAGCACACTGTACAATGGTACCACAAAGAAGACGTCTGGTATCTCTGGAACGCATTGTAGGCTGATTTATTTTTTGTCACGGTATGCTGTTAAGACTTGTGCTGAAAATTAACACGAAATAAAAGATGATAAAGTGTTCATTGTGTTCTCGTTTCAAGTACTTGTGCTGAAAATATTGCAAAAGATAGATAGGGTCGTAGAAGGGATGTCTCCCTGACGATGAAATCATTAATTACTTAGTGCGATCTCAGACTGGATAAGCAAGGCGTCTTAACGGCTGTTCAGTCCCCAGAAAAAAATTGGGTAAAAATATTTTCGAAATATGGCCTAATACAGGGAAACGAAGCTCCATGAAGGTAATCTCCGAATGGGAAGGAAATCGGCAGGTGTGATGTACATGTAAAGACAAACAAATGAATATGACTGCAGAAAAAATTCATCATTTAATCAAGAGAAAGATCTCCAAGTCAGTTAAGCGTTGGTCCACCACTGGGCCTTGAGCGAGCAGTTATTGCGTTTGGTATTAAAACTTCCTGGCAGATTAAAATTGTTTGTCGGACCGAGACTCGAACTCGGGACCTTCGCTTTTCGCGGGCAAGTGCTCTACCAACTCAGCTACCCAAGCACGACTCACGGCACCTCCTCACAGCTTTACTTCTGCCAGTACCTCGTCTCCTACCTTCCAAACTTTACAGAAGCTCTCATTCTGGAAACATCCCCCAGGCTGTGGCTAAGCCATGTCTCCGGAATATCCTTTCTTTCAGGGGTGCTAGCTCTGCAAGGTTGACAGGAGAGCTTCTGTAAAGTTTGAAAGGTCGGAGACGAGGTACTGGCAGAAGTAAATCTGTGAGGACGCAACGTGAGTCGTGCTTGAGTAGCTCAGTTGGTAGAGCACTTGCCCGCGAAAGGCAAAGGTCCCGAGTTCGAGACACGGTCCGGCACACAGTTTTAATCTGCCACGAAGTTTCATATCAGCGCACACTCCGCTGCAGAGTAAAAAACTCATTCTGGGCTTGGTATTGATTGAGAGAATTGTTGAATGTCTTCCAGAGGGATGTCGTGCCAAATTCTGGACAACTGGCGCGTCATATCGTCAAAATCCCTAGCTGGTTGGAGGGCACCGTTCATGGAGCTCGAAACACTCTCGATTCGAGAGAGATCCGGCGACCTTGTTGACCAAAGTGGTGTTTGACAAGTATGAGGACAAGCAGTAGAAGCTGCCGCCTTGAGAGAGAGCGCTTATCTTGCTGAAATGGTAACCAAGTTTGGTTTGCCATGAAGGGTAACAAGAGGGCGTAACGCTGTATTGTAAGGGAGTCGCGGATGACAACCGAAGGGGTCTTGCGACGCAAATAAATGCCACTGCAGACAACACGCCTGGTTGTCGGGACCTTTGGCGGTTGAGAGTTTGGCATTCCATCGCTGACCGGTGCGTCCCCAGACACGTAACCGCTGGTCCTCAGTTCGTAGCCGGACCCGTCACTCAACACATCTGTACTCCTGTAACTGAGATTCCAGGCCAAAGTGGTGGTGAAGTACAGTACGAGTTCTACTTTTTTCGTGGCCTTTTGTTCCAGTTACCTGTTCGTATTGTTCTCATTAAGCTGAGATTCTGGTATCATGTGTAAACCGTGAAACATGATCTTTTCGCTTTACAGATTTCCCCCATTGTTATTTTTATTTTAGTATTCGACTCACGTCCATTGGAAAGCTTCCTGTCTGTACAGTCTCATTTCATGAGTTGTCGTCTACAAGTGACTTACAACAAACATTTTGTTGAAGTAGTAAAAAAGTAAATATTTTATTCAAAAGTAAATATTCTACACACGTTATACAGAGCGTGAAGGATTCAAACTAGCAGAGTTTTTGACTTGAGAGTTTCGTCTACACTTAACTTCGGGTCATATATTTACTAACGTGGAATGCAACATGGGTGTGTTGCGACTGCTTTGACATTTCTCTCCGCTGTAAACAACTATAGCTCGGAATAATTGATTAATGGTGTAGTTCTGAGTCTACCACCGCTTTGTTGTTCAATGTTATGCATGAAAATGAAATAGCTCGGGAGAACTCCCTGAAGTACACCATCAAAAAATTGGTCCGTTCGTCGTAACTTCTGTTACATAACAGGTGATTCATGGTTGAAACAACGAAATTTTTGTCAGACAGTAGGAGCAACGGGGTCTCTTGGATTCATCGAAATTTACGAGCACCCGTATCTGGTACTGATGTTCAACTCATATGCACTGATGCCTACGCGTCTAGAGCACTCGAGAAAAGATGAGAAGAGGCGTAGTCAGGCATCATAGTAAGTGATTATCCTTCTTGACTCACAGAAATACGTGTAATTATCTTCATTTGGTGGCAGCCAAGCGCGAGGCGGGATGTCCGATTTTTTGCGCTCTCATAAAGGTTAAGTTACATAGAATGTCATAACAATTAGTTTAGTACAAAACACTCTTTAAATACGTATATTAGTTCGTTTTTATGTTTACTACTAAAGGCATCACTTCCATTTACGTACTAGTTCACATTTTTATTTACGTTTTGGAACGGTTAATGTAGAGATTCCCGTAGAATGGTTCTGTTTTTCTTTCCAACAATTTAATTTGAGCGCATCCATTCATTATTAAGTTTGTATTTCAGGAAAGTAGGGTGAATCTTAAGTTGTTTGATTTATAAACTTTCTCACTATTCGTTTGTTTATATACTGTTTGTCTACAGTAAAATTACATCCCGTTGTGACTAATTAACGGATACTGCAATCAGGTGAGTACCAAGCTCTTGATGTAAGAGGAAATAAATAATTTTTTCCATACACATCTGAAGCGCTAATATGCTGGTAGTGTAGTGCAAAGTGTGTTAAGTGATTTCATTATACTTTTAAGTGTGCAATCTGTGTTGTAGCTTATGAAAATTATGGATAATGCAGTAGGATACTCAGAGACGCAGTGGTATATGTAAACTGTTATTGGAATTTCACTGGGGTGACGGTAGGAGGGAAATTAATGGGCAACTCAAGGAAGCTCTCTTATGAAACTGTTGGCTCTTAAAAAAGAGAAGAGAATGACTGCACAGGAGGCAAATATTTGCGATCTTCAGGCTCTAGCAGATCGCGCGAAATATGAACAAGATAAGTTACAGGACGAAAAAGATTATGGGTAAAGGTCACAAGCAATGGGTGAAAAAGGAAGAGCTCTTCAACTTCATCTACTCAATGTAGGTGAATACCAAAAAACAGTTGGAAGAAATCAGTCTTTCTGCTAGGTAGTAAACATGGGATGGATATAGGCCAGATGGTAAACGACAAATTAATAAGAGGGTACCATGTCACAAACAATGTGAAGCCAAGTGATAGCATCAGGCATGTAACACGGACCATACTGCATTTCTGCAAAATTTTTAGCAAAGAGGGTCAGCGTATTCTAGTAGGCAGATCAGGGAAGTGCCTGGCTAAGAACGGTAATTAAAGCGTTAGGGTTGACTTGGATGAAATAGCAGTAGCAACTACTCTTGCAAATGTAAACAAAAGCTTTGTGGAGGTCCTGCAGCGCTATATCAAGATCTGAGTGATACTATTGAGAGCTGTGTGAATACAGAGGAGGACCGTGCTGTTGACTGTAGTGAAATCTCACATTAGTGCAATGCCTGTTACTAGGGAAAGCTAGACTGAATGAACATCTTGACTATAGTTTACGGGGGGGGGGGGGGGAGGGGGCACCATCAGATCCCAGTGGTTTCTGATGTCAGAGAGGCACCTCTGTAGGTTATAATCAGGGTTCAGGCACCCTGCTTTGAAAGAAATCAGAATAACAGAAGGGCCCCACAAAATGCCTAAGAATGCACGTATGTAAGATTAGCTTATTTCATTAAAATATTAGAGTACTGAGTAACAAATTAGAAGCATCTTGTGAGTTTTGAAAATTTAGAGATCTAAGAGAAGATTGACATCCTGTCACAATATCAGCAAAATATAAATTATATACAAAAAACTTACGATCTGGCGGCTTACTCATGCAGAACCAATACAGGAAAAAGTAGTTGTTGGATATGTTAGAAAAGAACACAAGTTCAAAAACAGAAAACTGTTTCAGTTTCAACTGTAACTGCATATAAGTCCATAATGGAAAATTTCGAAATTTTTGTGAGGAGTCTGGATGCCTTACAGTGCTGTATGTCAGACAGCAGCAATCAGGAAATAGTCTTTGGTGACCTGAGTCTAAACTTTCTAAAGAATTCTGTGAGAAAAAAATGACCTGGAAAGCTTATTTGGATCCTAAAATTTGGTTTCAATAATTAACTAGCCACCATGGTTGGATAAAAACTTCAGAACACAAATTGTTTGTATTTTCTTTGGTGAAGTTCGAAGGAATAAAATAACTGTTCACCCAGCAACGAATGCTCTCTCTTATATCATGCACAGTCAGTTAGGATAAAAAACATAGCACCTTAGAGTATCGATACAGCTCAGAGGAAATAAGAATAATTAATGACTCCACGACAAATGTTGAAATAACATGGGATGATATTTATAATGAGCCAAACTGTAAAATTAAACTTAATCAATTCCAAGATAAAGTAATATGATTATTTGAAATTAATTTTCTGCATAAGCTAATCAGAAATGACACTGAACAGTCATTTACAAAACATAGACCACTAGATGCGTGAAAGTAGCTTCTAAAAGGAGAAATTAAATGCTTCTTCTGGCAAGAATAAGTAGAGATCGTGCAACTGTTGCATACTGCAAAAGCAACTGACAGCTACTGAAAAGCTTATTAAAAATCAATAGTTTGAGAAATGAATAGTTTCAACAAAACACTGAAGGCTATATGGAATGTACAGATAATGTGACATTACAACCAGACAGAGAAAGGGATAAAATGACCATCTGAAATGAATGGAAGGGCTATAAATTATGAGTCACAGGTGGCAAATGTATTTAATATTCATTTCTAAAATATAGTAGAAAATTTAGGGTCGAATAGTTCAAGAGAAAAATCTTAGCAGCAAGCTGAATGAATAACTCTAATCTTCACCTTCTGAAATTAACATAATTATACATATTCTCAAATATGAAAGCTCATAACGTTTTGGTGGCGATTCCGGTGGGATACTACACATTCTCTTCCATAAACTAATCAGGTCTTATCTAAAGTGTGTAATGCCACATAAGTCAAGCCATTTTTTTCAGAGAGACTTAAAATTGCCATTGTTAAACCCATTTTTAAGAAAGGTGATAAGATAGCTGTCAATAGCTACAGAACTATTTCACATCATTTTCAAAAATATCAGAGAGTGAGATATGTTCTATAACATGAATAAAATAGATCGTTACCAACAATAATATCCTCATGAAATCACAATATGATTTTCTCTACTGAGAATGCCATTTACATGTTCACTCACCAGGTTTTATGAACATTAAATAATGAAACAGTGCTGGTTGGTGTTTTAGTGACCTATCAGAGGTATTTGACAATGTGAATCATCCTATTCTCCCACACAAAATAAGTTCTTTAGGACTGATGATGTAGCTAACCAATGGATAATATCATATTGTTCTAAAAGAATATAAAAGGTGGAACGTAGTAATTCATCCAGTATGGTCTGAGGATATAATTCTCATATATGTAAGCGATCTACCATACAGGGTATGACAAAAAAAAAGTAGTTCCTTTTGGAGATGACACTAGTATTGTAGTCAATTCAAGCATGCATCCAGAAAAAGGAGAAACATTAAACAAAGTTATTATTAGTATCATTAACACTTTTTCTGTGGGTGGTCTCAAACTCATTTTAAAAAGACACAACATATTCAGTTTTGCACATTTAGGGGTACTATACCATTTATAAATGTAACACTTGGTAAGGAAATAGTAGATAGGGTAGAAACTTTGAAATTCTTAGATGTCCTTTTCGAAGAGAACATACGCTGAATAAAACACATCTTGAAACTCCTAAATTAACATTGTTCAGTCACATCTACACCTAGAATCACTGCAGAATTTGGTGAGAGACAAATCAGTAAGTTGACAAATTATACACATTTTCATTCAATAAAGAAATATGGAAAAATGGTCTCGGATGATTCATCTTTTAGAAATAAAATCTTCATTGCTCAATAACATGGCATGCTGTATGAATAATATGTGGTGTTCACCCAAGATTATGTTCTAGATATCTGTTTAAGGAATTCTGACTACTGCTTCACACTCCTGACATCTGATGTAAGTAATCAACTACAGTTTACAAAGAACAGTGATGTACGTAATTACAGTATCAGAAGAAAAATAAATAACATTTGTTACTCAACATTAAGGTTGCTTTTAGCACAAAAAGGGGCGTACAGTAACGAAATAAAAATTTTTGGTCACTTACCCAGTTATACAAATCAAAGAAAATTTGAAAACAAACGAAGAAAACTTCTCCACAACAACTACTTATATTGCGTAGGACTATTTCCATTATAGTGATGTGTAAAAGGTGGTTGGTAGGAGCTGCTACTTCCATATGAAAATCTCTTTTATGTTAAGAAACTTACAAATATTCAGAATGTAATAATATGTACAAATTAATTTGCAGTGAGAACGAAAAATGAAATGTGTCACATCATTATGATTTATCGCCCAAAATGTTCCATGGAACATGAAACAAACGAAATAAATTACTAACTAAGTAGCAAAGTAACTTGAAAATAATGCCCAGTGTCTGAGAGTCAAAAGACCTACACTAGAACCATGCTGTCCACGGTTTCACAGCTCACATGGTACAATGTAGCAGGACAACGGATGACAACTCCCGCTGCATACATAAAGGAAACATATCGTTGAAGTCTATGGAAAAATGGAAGACTGTCACGAGACAATCGTCAGGATGGAAAATATTAAAACTGTGAATGCCTTACGATTATTTGAACACAGATACGTCACTTTTGACAACGACGGTGAGTAAATGTCTTCTAGCGAAAAGGGATAGAAACTAAAGGAAAATTTGCTCTCTATGACAAAATGTCGGACTAAGGGAGACTGAATCTGAAGTATTAAGTTTAGCCAGGATCCTAGTCGGACAACACAACTGGTAACATTGTCGACGGCGGAGACACAGCCGTAGTTTTGAGTTAGTGCTTTGCACATGGTTTCAGCTTGACCGGTAATGGCTGCAGATTTGCAGTTTCATTCTTGAGAGCTGACCATTGGCTGCATAGTCGACAGGATCGATTGCGGACCTCTGGTACAGAGTCGTGTGGTGTGTCTGAATCAGAGGCTCAGACGATACTGCGACCGTGTAGGCTGCAGATTCCTCGACTTGCGCAAAAGCATGGTTGGGTTTCGGATGCCACTGAATAGGTCAGGCATCAACTATACGTAGGAGGCGGTTGCACGCGTATCAGAGGCTGTGTGACGTGGACTGGGCGGTTTTTTAGGTTACAGGCTCTCGGGAACAGTCACAAAGGGTGAAGCCCCCACCACAGGAAGATCGTAGATACAATAACCATCGGCATAACAGCTGTAAAATGTCGTGGCTGTGTTGGGAAAAGTACGAGATCTCCAACCGCTAGTAGAAAGCAGTGATGCTCAATTCGTTTTACGCAAAGAAAAAGCTGGCTAAAGCCGGATTATACGCTCAGCCGAAGCTTTTGGCATGACCCTAACGGTGTTTAGAAAGTATAGGCTAAACACGGTTGGTGGTGGCGTGTTTGTTGCTGTTACAAGTAGTTTATCTTGTCTCGAAATTGAAGGGGATACTTCCTGTGAGATAGTATGGGCAGAGATCAGTGGTGGCAGCCGGAATAAAATAATAATTGGATCCTTTCACCGACGTCACAGTTCAGATGATACAGCTGCTCAAAGGGTCAAGTAACTCTTGAGTTTGTTTTCAAACACGTACTCGACTCGTACAATAATAGTTGGTGATGACTTAAATTTACCCTCGTTATGTTGATGAAAATCCATGCGTAATTCCGGAGGTACACATAAAACAACATCCGACATTGTGCTTAACGCATTCTCTAAAAATTATTTTGAGCAGTTAGTTTTTTGAGCCCACGGGAATAGTAAACGGTTGTGAAAAACCATACTTGACCTCTTGGCGACAAATAATTCTGAGCTAATAACGAGCATCAAAACGGATACAGGGATCAGTGAACACAGGGTTGTCGTAGCGAGGCTGAATATTGTAACAACCAAATCCTCCAAAAATAAATGAAAATTATACGTACTCAAGAAAGCAGATAAAAATTCACTTCATGTCATCCTGAGAGACAATCTGCATTCCTTCCAAATTAATAATATAAGTGGGGACCAGATGTGGCTTGAATTCAGAGAAATAGTATCGGCAGCAATTGAGATATTCGTACAAAATAAATTAACAAACTAGGAGCTGATTCTCCTTGGTACACTAAACGGGTCAGAACACTGTTGCAGAAACAACTTAGCAAGCATGCCAAATTTAAACGTACCATAAATCTCCAATATAGGCGATCTTCTACATAGGGTAGAAATTTAGCGCGGAATTCAATGCTACATGCTTATATTAGTTCCCACAAGGAGACTTTGTCTCGAAACCTGTTAGAAAATCCAAAGAGATTCTGGTCGTGTATAAAGTATGTTAGCGGCAGGAAACAATCAATGCATTCTCTGCGCGTTGGCAATGGAGATACTATCGAAGACAGTGCTGCCAAAGCAGAGTTACTAAACACAGCCTTCCGAAATGCCTTCACAAAACAAGATGAAATAAATATTCCAGATTTCGAATCAGGAACCGCTGCAAACATGAGTAATGTAGAAGTAAATACCATTGGAGTAGTGAAGCAACTTAATAAAACACTTAATAAAAGCAAGACTTCTGCTCCAGATTGTATACCAATTAGGTTCCTTTCAGAATATGCTGATGCACTAGCTTCATACTTAACAATCATATAAAACTGTTCGCTCGACGAAAGATCCGTACCCAAAGACTGGAAAGTTGCTCAGGTCACACCAATATTCAAGAAAGGTAGTAGGAGTAATCCACTAAGTTACAGGCCCAAATCATTAACCTCGATATGCAGCAGGATTCTGGAACATATATAGTGTTCGAACATTATGGACATTATGAAATACCTCGAAGAAAACGGCCTATTGACACACAGTCAACATCGGTTTAGAAAACATCGTTACTGTGAAACACAACTACCTCTTTGTTCACATGAGGTGTTCAGTGCTACTGACAAGGGATTTCAGATCCATTCCGTATTTCTGGATTTCCGGAAGGCTTGTAGTGAAATTGCGTGCTTATGGAATATAGACTCAGTTATGTGGCTGGACTTGTGACTTCCTGTCAGACAGGTCACAGTACGTGGTAGTTGACGGAAAGTCATCGAGTAAAGCAGAAACGAATTCTGGCTGTCCCAAAGGTAGTCTTACAGGCCCTTTGTTGTTGCTTATCTATATAAACGATTTGGGAGACAATCTGAGCAGCCGTCTTAGATTTTTTGCAAATAAGCTAATAAAGACATCAGGAGATCAACACAAATTGCAAAACAATATAGAAAAGATATCTAAATGGTGCGAAAATTGGCAGTTGACCCTAAATAACTAAATAACTAAAAGTGTGAGGAATTCGATAAACTTCGCTTACACGATAAATCAGTCAAATTTAAATGCCGCAAATTCAATTAAATACGTAGGAATTACAATTACGAACAACTTAAATTGGAAAGAACATATTAAACATGTTGTGCGGAAGGCTAACCAAAGACTGCGGTTTTTGGGCGGACACATAAAAAATGTAACAGATCTACTAATGAGACTGCGCTTGTCTTTCCTCTACTAGAATACTGCTGCGCGGTGTGGGATCTATACCAGACAGGACTGACGGATTACATCGAATAAATTCATAGTGGAGGAGCACGCTTTGTATTATAGTGGAATATGTGAGACAGTGTCACTGAAACGATACAGGATGTTAGCTGGACATTATTAAGAGAAAGGCGTTTATCGTGGCGACGCAATCTTCTCACGAAATTCCAATCAGCAACTTTCTACACCGAATGCGAAAGTATTTTGTTGACACCGACCTACATAGGGAGAAACGATCACCACAATAAAATAAGCGAAATCAGAGCTGGTACGGAAAGATATAGGTGTTCGTTCTCTCCGCGCGCTATACGAGATTGGAATAATAGATAACTGTGATGGTGGCTCGATGAAGACTCTGTCAGAGACTTAAATGTGATTTGCAGAGTATCCATGAAGATGTAGATGTAGATGTAGGTGAGAGAAAATCGTAAATCCACACACTGTTGAATGTCTACCGCATACGATATAAAAAATTCTGTTTTTTTGTAATCACGAAGCACATGTTTTGAATTACAGTTAAAGAAGCAGATACAAGTTATGCAAATCATTCAGGTAACACTAAAATTAAAAAAAATGAGGTAGCAAAGAATGGAACAAAGGAACATTTCTGTAAAGTGAGTAACAATCGGCATAATGAGTAGAACATAACCGGATACAGGGCGGATTGCTGGAGTTTGCCGGTCGCCCGGTCTGACACGGCGTGGCTTTACTGGGGAGTTACTGCACAGTACCTATGGGACTTTCGCCGTTGTTGATAGTGCAGTGATCTCGTTTACTTGAGTGAAGTACGTGACCTGTGGCCTGTTTCTGTACGAAGTGATATATATATATATATATATATATATATATATATATATATATATATATATATATTATTATTATTTTGAGCTTTTCCTCATTACAGAGGCTTATCTCCAACATAATAATTTACCTGGAAATGACAATACAAACAATAAACGTTCTTAAACTATACTCTCAAAATATTTCTCCAGGTGTTTCGATCTTGCATGTCCTCTTCCTCTGCGCCCATTCTCCTCATTGTGTGCTGTACATTTTGGAGCCAGGTGGCCACAGGTCGTCCTCTTCTTCTTCTCCCCTCCGGTTCCCACTCCAGTATCAATTTTGGTATTCTGGCTTCCTCCATTCGTCGTACATGCCCGTACCACTGTAATTTCTTCCTATCCATTACGTCATATATTCTTTCTTTTATTTCCATTCTCCTTATTACTTCGGTGTTCCTTATCTTTTCTTTCCTGGAGATTCTTGCCGATCTTCTCCAAAAGTCCATCTCTAGAGCTTGTAATTTTTGAATGTGCTTCATGTTAATTGTCCAGGTCTCCGTTCCATACAGAACCACACTCTCTAATATGGATTTGTATATTAATTTTTTAGTTCTGCTCATTACATTCCTGCTCCATAAGACTGAGTTAAGCATCCCAATGACCCTCCGTCCGCTACTAATTCTTTTATTGATTTCTGAGTCTGATTTTCCCTCGATTTCTAAAATGGATCCCAAATAACAGAAAGTGTTTATCTTTTTGATTTTCTTTCCTTCAATGTATAGCTCATCTGAATCATTAGTCAAATATTCTGTTTTTTGGTAATTAATCTTCAAACCCCAAGTTTTAAAAACAAAACAAAACTATATATATATATATATATATATATATATATATATATATATATATAGATCCTGTGCATTGTGCACATATTTTCAGAGTGAAATGAGCAAAGACACTTCCGGTTGTGCTGTTGCTAAATGTAGTAACTCTGTGTGTAGAACCTAGAGCGTTCTTTACCATCGGATTTTGAAGGACTTTGTATTCCTACGTGAATGGTAGTCTCGTTCTAAATATGAGGACAAATCAGTATAAAAATGCAAGGATATGTTCTGAAAGTTTTCGTCCATAGGATTACAAACGGGACGTGCAAAATGTTTTACCCGGTTTACGAAGAAAAAAGTTGCTGAAGTCACATGTAGTTCCATCCCAGAAGATATCCAACTGGTATGGAAATGAAACTGGGTGCTACTGATATCGTCCGTGTGGAAGACTATGTAAAAGATAGGGAGTGTGGTAGTGCGGAAGAAGCCTCTCAAAACACTGGAAGTTTTGTCTTCCAAGAAAAGAATACTGTACAAGTCAAGTAGCACAGAAATTTCCTCTGGTCCGATCGCTATAAGCAAAGAGGAAGAAATTAATTACTTGAACAAAGACTTGGCTATTATAAATAGAAGAAACACTTAGGTGGAGCAAAATATTTAAACTCTAAAGAAACCTAGGAAACAAGGTTCACCTCTCAAGCAATCGCTTCTTGCTACTAAGAATACAGGAAGACTAAGGAGGTTAAGATTAAACTATCTCAGCGTTTCACCCAAGGACAAATTCGGTACATGAAGAAGAAAAAGAATTGTGTCATAGAGTTCGGAAGGCACCGAAAATGCAATTTCTTTGAGACCTTCGTCTGCAAAATCATTTTCTTTCTTAAAATGAAAGCCTTATCGTTTTCTCTGTCGATCAACACTCTAAAATTCGGCCAAGCAGTTTCAGTTTCGACTAGTCATTTTAAACAATGTACTGTATTTTATTAAGGCGACGTTTTCAATGTTTACATCACTTGAGGTCAGGGCTGTACTAAGCGTTGATGCTACGAACACTGACAGTCGCGTGAGCTACGATTCATCTGACGATGTCATACTTGAACCATACAAGAACGTTCAAGTAGCCATGATTAGAATTATTTTTCAAAGTGGTAACGGCCAAAATATTACGATTTCGATGTCACAGTCACATGCAGTTTGTTTGATACAATCTTTCTGAATTTGAAGGAGTTGGGGTTCGTGTGGTAGCTGTTACCTGAGACATGGGAGCGAAACAATAGAATATCTTGTGCACCGCCAAACAAGTGATGTTTCGATCACCTATCACAACGACGATTTCCGTATGTTGAACTCGGGTTACACTCAAGATGATAATGCACCTCTCAGAAGTGGTCGTGGTTTCAACGTCAGAAGACAAGAGAGTTTCCTGAAGAGGTTTTTGGAAATTTGCTCCAATATGCGATTAGTTTAGATTCAAACCGCATCAAGAACGATTTGCTTCATAAATGAGTTAACTCTTTGGGCTTTTCGCAGATGTGGAAAATGCCGGGGCAACCGACATCCAGACTGCCAGAATGTGCCGGAAATGTCTTTTCTAGAATTCGTGTTCTTGATACCTTTTCTAGAATTCGTTAACTTGGTACATTTTATAGTAATCCCACGCACCTTGAGGTGAATAATAGATTACGCCTACTACTTATGACTGGCAATACGAACAATATACCCATTTCCCATGGTGCTTCCATTGCAGAGGACAAAGACCAAAATTCTGCCGAAGAAATAGTGGACGAATTCGAGAATTTTATTTCTAATGATTTGCGAAACCAAGTAGCCGAAACGTCACATCACGATCTTATAGGTGAAGATTTGTTTGGAGATTACGATCTTAGTGATTCAGCGAGCTCCAGTGAAGACGGTACTCAGAATCCATTAAAATACTTGGTAGGATACATCGCATTTAAATGCAAACACATTGACATTTCATTAGGAATTACAACAGCAAACTGCCACGCCGATGCAAAATTAATAGCGAAACAACACTGTATAAGTGTACTTTCGAAAGGTGGGCTTACTTCTCCATAACCTGAGTGGTCTGCAACAATATCATACCTTGAAATTATTGTTGTATGTTTTCTTGGAGCAAATATCTCACGTTGAAAACGCGTGAGACAGTCAGTAGCACTAGTATAATCAAGATTTCCCGAAACGTAAAAGAAAGGAATTGATGTTTATGCAAGTAGGAGACGTTTCATCCGCAATAGATTTTTGAACAAAAGACCCAAATGGAATGCAACGAAGTGGGTTTCTGCGAAAATATATGTTCTCTGTACTGATTCCTCTTTTCTCTAAATATGTCTGAACTAAAGCAGCACATAAGACTGTAAAATATTCGGCGTCTTCACTTTCTGAAGCTGGAAGTATTAGTGACTGGCATCTACAGTTACCTTTGGAGACCAAAAAGTGTTGTCGTCAGTGCATTTTACCGTCTTACATTTGCATTCGAATATTTCGTATACTAATTCTTTCGAATAATATTGAGCCCCATCAATGAGGTGTTCAAAGTCGAATGAAAAGGGACGTGAGAATCCCATTAGCGAGTGCGCTAATGCACCAACGCTGGATCTCCAACTGACGTAACACATCACCGACGAATGAGAGCGTAATCGCCGAATAGCCGACGACTTTAGGTTATGGTTCAAATGGCTCTGAGCACTATGGGACTCAACATCTGAGATCGTCAGTCCCCTAGACTTAGAACTACTTACACTCAACTAACCCTAGGACATCACACACATCCATGCCCGAGGCCGGATTCGAACCTGCGACCGTAGCTGTCGCGCGGTTCCAGACTGAAGCGCCTAGAACCGCTCGGCCACACCGGCCGGCCTTTTAAGATATGTAAAAACAGTTGATACAGTTTTACAACAGCATTACGACTGCCAAATATACCTGACAACAAAAACGTTCAATATGCTAAAAACGTGGTACTTGCTAATGTTCAAATGATTCCGGACTATATAACGTAACCGTCAATGAAGGACGGAATCAGATGGTTCTGTAAAACTGTTCTCGTAGCTTTAACTCTGATCAGCACAAGATATCGGTTCATCAGTAGAGTGGAGTTGAATGAAGTGAACCTCTGAAAAGGTGAAGAAGATTTATACTTTTGATTGACAAACTAACATCACAACGTTCTGCAGTAAATGCGTATAGGGCATGCCAACTTGTGAACATCACAGAGTGCATACGAGAAGTCTGAAAAGAGATGAATACTGGTCACTTACTTGTTCCTCAACAGAATCTCGTCAGATACTGGTTTTCTGTCTTCTTCTTAGAACTCGAGAAAGTTCACACACCCTTAGAAACCAAGTATCACTGTAAGATGTTAGTTAAATAGCGCACGACACTTAATACAGCACAAGTAGCAACACAGAAAGCGTTCACTCGCCGCGAATAAGTATCGCAATGATGCCAGGCAACTGCTCGTGACGTGTCAAGCTATTTTTCATTGTTGAGAGTGTTGTCCGGGATCGATAATAAAAAGTGAGAATCGCTTTGACGGTACCAAAGCTTTCGCTCGATAAAAAGTAAAATGTAACGAATTTACCACGATCACGATTCTTCAGAATATTAATAATAGAAAATTACGAAACCGTTAACATCTGAATTTTTTGCTTGAATCACTAAACAAACTAGTATAGAATGTAGCTTTTATCCTAAATTCTGTCACTTCCATAGTCTATACTTGATTGTAATGGTAGACTCCACAAGCTTATCGAAATGAATGTAATGTTCAGCAGGATGAATTTACATACGTCAGTACAACAGTCTTGGAATCGAGATCTGTTGCCTTAATCCAATTTTCAAAATCTACAGAACGTCGCTTTGTCTGGAATGTATGGCTATATCATAATCAAACACCATGCATTCGACTACTTCGTAAGCTGAAGCTTGTGTGAATAGAGCTGAAATGATTGATGAATACATTGGCAACCCATTGATGTTAAATTACAACCGGAGTACTTTGATGGACTGGATCATATTGTATCACAACTGGAAACAAGGTTTTCATATTGTGATAAGCTGCTTTTCCTTAAATTAAGCGATACTATTCAGTTCGACAATGTTATCGGCATTTCCCTTTAGACAGCATGGACTCATTACTGCAAACATATGATACGTGCTACAGTCGCTCACAGTTGTTTATGGAACTAGAAACTGTATTTTCTTCCCAGTATAAACAAATATTTCACTCCGTCAGTTGAGGAGACGTTGTCAAAAGATTGATGGAGAATGGAACGGATCAAATTCTTACAGAAGCTTTCAAACTACTTTTTCCAATTGTTACCATTCCTGCAACAAGTGCTTTAGTTGAAAGGAGTTTTTCTGGTGCAAAAAGTGTAAAAACATATTTATAGAACAGTATGGCCCAGGATCGGTTATTAGCTCTTACTTGTACCTCAGCTGAAAAACCAGTATTGTGAATACTTGAAAGCCGAGACACATGGTATGACGATGTCATCAAAAGATTCGGAAGAGGCAGTATTGTGGAGTTAATTTGTTTTACAAGTAACAACGCTGGAACGCCCACTCTAGCAGTACGTTTGTGTATAAAAGTGGGTGTCATTATTCTCTTTTCCTTTTTCTGCTTCTTATTACTATTACCACAGTAGCAGTCGTAGTAACAGTAGCAGTACCAGTAGTTGTGGTGGTCCTGAGGAATGCTAGGTGTTCCTACACTGAAACTCCGCTGTCCCCTCCTCTCGCCAGCAAGGGCCACCGTGGTGTCGCCACTCGACACGTGTCTCACAGTGGCTGCTGTCTGGTGCACCGGTACCGTATAGCTGAGAACAAGAATGCTGGCGCCAGAGAACACAGCCGTGCAATTCGACAGGCACAGAGGAACGAACCGAGGGTAATTTCAATTCACTATTGCACTACACATATGGCTCATTAGTTCATCACAATGGGGGATGCACTGCTCTGGATGAGAAACCTAATTGCTAGCAGATAACTAAAACCTACTCATTAAGTTCATATCCGTGTTCGAGCGCATCACCATTCGCCAGCTGCCTCACCTACTCAACTTATTTTTATTATCACTGAAATAAACTGATGTAACAGTAATCTATATGAAATGGCAAAACTGCACGGAACTTGTCTTATACAGAATGTGATGACTTCCACTGGGGATGTTCTGCTACTGTATCTGTTCGGGATGCAGTGGTATATGTCGCGTATTTTATAAGCAAAGTAGACTGTGAAACCACTGTTTATTTGATTTTTTAACTGCATTTTGCCTTTCTTCTAGGAGGGTTGGAACTTACATAGTGGCAACTATTTATTCCACAACCGATACTAAAAACATACATTTTTGCACCTGTTACTGTCCTTCAAAGTAGTCACCAGCGTCTTCTAGAACCCGTTGCCAGCGATGTGGAAGATATAGTATACCGTTAGCAGAGCCTGTTCTGTTGATGGTGCGAATGGAGCAGTCTGCTGCCTGTCAAATCTCTGGAGCAGTTCTGAAGCGATAACCACGAAGTGGTTCCTTCATCTTTGGAATCAAAACAAAGTCACAAGGACTTTAGTCCGGGGAGTATGGTGGATGGTGCGGTACTTCCCAGTCCCATCGACCGAACAGACCAGCCACAGCTTGCGCTGTATGCGCCCGCGCATTGTCGTGCAAAATGATGGATGGGTCTTGAAGACCTTGATGACACTGTGGTGCTGTACGACCTCTCGCACATTCAGTCTTGATCCGAAAACATCGTGACACCGTTACGTTAGACCGCACGCTCACCAGTAACTGTGTCTCCCTTGACTGTGCGCACACCGGTGACGCGGGACGGCAGACTCCATTTGCTCGGAGGTGAAGTAGGTATGTGAACAAAGTGTGCTGTCAGAGACGTCAGTAGATTCCATTGCGTAGAGTCTCCACAGCAGTGTTGCCACTATTTAAGTTCCAACATACTTATAACTATTACTCTGATGGAGATTAAAAGACATTTTGTCACACTTGTAATCCATATTTAATAGCGAAATTTAGAAACGTTTTTCCATGAAAGTTCTATTGTTCCTTTGTCCGCACTAGAATAATTTCTGCGTGAGAGTTTCGTCAGGATGCAGTTGGTGTGTACTAGCTGCCAGCGGCCAGCCTGACACTGCCTGGCTGCTGGCAACTCTTGTGAACGCGACACTTGAACCACGTAAATATAGTGGCGGTAGCTCGATACATTTGTTACGTGAATGGGGCGTGAGTCACTGAATAACAAGCCTCAGGAAATCGTTTTCTGGCTTGCAATAGGGTTGTTTTGACTTGAATTGTTCAACATTCAGGTAGACAATGTGCATTAACGACGACCGCCTGTGTTGTTTCCACTACGGTCCCTATCAGGATGCCCGTTATCATTTAGCCTTAATGCAAAATTTTCAATCCGTGTGCAAAGTACCGAAGTTAGTTGTAACGGTATTACATGCTGTAACCGAAAGCAAGAAAACGTACTATCCGTTGAACTGGAATTCGATCTTATCTTTTCTACGAAATATTCAGAACAATTTCTACGGAAGATGCGACAATGAGTAAAAAATTTTATTTTGCTACTGGAAAATGTAATTCTATATATAAATTACAACCAGCAGAAAAAGTCTCTAATCGGAGAACAAAAACTATATTTAAGGGAGGTAGGACGTCAAACGGGCCGACTTGGAGCAGGAGAGGCATCACAGGACATTTTAGTTTCCAGTGTCTATAATTTTACAAATAAATTCATAAAACTTTGTCGGCAACACCAGGAAGGATTCAGGATTCACACCCATTGCAGTGGAAGTTCGAAAACATAACAAAATAAAATTTTTTACGTTAGAAATTTCATAATTTTTCACTTACTAATGGCTGTATTTGTTGCTGTAGCTACACTTTTCTTCCAAAGTTCGAGAGGTTTTTCGATGAATTTTGCAGAGCGTACATACCATACTTACAGGTGTATGAAAATCTAGAATTTATTTAATTTATGAAAAAACCAGTGAACGGTTATAATTTAAACTTCATGTTGAGAAAAAACACAAATTTTGTAGTTAATTACCTCAATTTTTACCACAGTTTTTAATAGATTTGGAAAATTCTAGAGTTTCATAAACCTTTAAGTATGGTTTGTATGCTGTGCAAAATTCATCGAAGAATCTCTTTTACTTATGAGAAAAAGCGTACCCATAGCAACAAATACTGCCATTAGTAAGTGAAGAAAATGATAAAATTTCACATGTAAAAAAAAAATCATTTCGTTATGATTTCGAACTTCCACTCTTATGAGTGTGAATTCTGAATTCTTCCTGGTCATGCTCACAAAGTTTTATGAACTTATTTGTAAATGTATAGACAGTGGAAGTTAAAATGTCCTGTGGTGCCTCTCCTGCTCCAAGTTGGCCCGTTTGGCGTCCTACCCCACTTAAAAGAATGTCTCATTCTACCTTCCTAAAAACCTTTAAAAATTATCCCAAAACTTTTGGCATGCGAACATTTGGTGTTTATTTTTTTTTTTTTTTTAATTCAGGTCATTTCAGACTCCCACAACCTCCCCTAAGTATAACTCACTCACACCCACTAATACATTGCAGTATGACGCTCATAACTTGCCACTCCGAATTGTCCATCCTCACTCATTCATTCAGCCCAGGCAATTGTCATTCTCTTTTATTGCCTCTCTGGCATTGTCTCCACCGTCCTGTGTCACAGTCACAGACTCTTTCGCTCTGTCCTACTACCACAGTCTGCTCTCACTGTCACGGTCTCCCTCTTGCTCTGTTACTGCTCATGTGTCGTTTTTTTCCTTCATACTGCTGCAGTCGCTTCTCATTGACACCCTCTCACGCTTCTTCGTTTTCACTGTCATATTATATTCTGTCCTCCATTATCACTGCCTCTCACACACTGCTCTTCTCTTTCACTTTATTCCTGGGACCTACCACCTTCTCCTCCACTCCATAGCACTGTCTCCTTCACTCTTTCCCTAGCACCGATCTGTGAATGTCAACAAAGTTCCACTGCCACTGTGTCGATATCTTTCTCTCACACTGCCACTGTCCCCTTCGCTCTTTCTATAACACAACCACTGTCTACTACATTGCAGAAGTTATTACTTTTCTGTCTCTTTTCCTCTGGCACTGGTTTCTTCTTTCTCAATGTAAAGGAGTGTGAATTAATTCACATGCCAAAATGTTTGACAAGTGCTGAGGAAGGTAGAATGGACCAGCACGGCGTGGCCACGCGGTTAGAGGCACCAGGTCACGGATTGCGTGCCCCCTCCCGCCGGAGGTTCGAGTCCTCCATCGGCCATGGGTTTGAGTGCTGCCCTTATCATAAGTCAGTTACATTTCTACGTCTACATCTACATCTAACTGATTACTCTGCTTTTCACAATAAAGTGCCTGGCAGAGGATTCAATGAGCCACCTTCAAGATGACTCCCTACCGTTCCATTCTCGAACGGTGTGCGGTAAAAACCAGCACTGACATTTTTCTATGCGAGCCTTGATTTCTCTTGTTTTATCGTGAAGATCATTTCTCTCTATGTACGTGGCTGCCAACAGAATGTTTTCGCAAGAGGAGGAGAAAACTGGAACTGGCCGATGTGTCCGAGCGGTTCTAGGCGCTTCAGTCCGGGGCCGCGTTGCTGCTACGGTCGCAGGTTCGAATCCTGCCTCGGGCATCGATGAGTGTGATGTCCTTAGGTTAGTTAGGTTTAAGCAGTTCTATGTTCTAGGGGACTGATGACCTCAGATGTTAAGTCCTATAGTGCTCAGAGCACTGTGAACCCCACCCCCGTCCACCCTGTGAGAAAACGGTACTGAAATTTCATGAGAAGATACCGTCACAACGAAAAATGTTTTTGTTTTAATTATTGCCACTCCAGTTCACGTAAAGTCTGTAGCACTACCTCCCCTATTTCGTGATAATACAAAACGAGTTGCCCTTCTTTGTACTTTTTCGATGTTCTCCGTCAGTCTCACCTGATTCGGATCCCACACCGCACAGCAGTACTACAAAATAGGGCGGAAAATGTTGTCTAAGCAATCTCTTTAGTATACTTGCTGCACCTTCTAAGTGTTCTGCCAATGAATCGCAGTCTTTGGTTTGCTCTACCCACAAACTATCTATGCGATCGTTCCAATTTCGATTATTTGTAATTGTAATACCTAAGTAATTACTTTACAGCCTTCAGGTTTGTGTGACATATGGCATAACCGACATTTAGCGGATTTCGTATAGTACTCGTGTGAATAAGTTCACATCTTTCTTCATTCATGGTCAATTGCCACTTTTTGGACCATACAGATAACGTATCTAAATCTGTTACTTTAAGTAGTGTGCCAGTCCAGGGACCGATGACGTCAGCATTTTGGTCCCTTAGGAATTCACACATATTTGAACAAGTTGTTTGCATGGTCATCCTCCACATCAAGCACAGAAATACATATGTAAATAAAACCACCTTTTCGTGCTACAAGTTACACCAGGAAAAGACTATTTTATTATTATGTACAAAATAAAAATTTACATATTTCAGAAATGCACAATGGAAATAAGACAAAAGAAATTTAACACCTACAGCCAGATTTTACTTGCGAAACTTTTTGCATGTGGTTCAGTACTACAGCATGAGGTTGCTGTATTATAACGGAGACACTTTACAGCATATTTTGCTACGCTACGTCACTTTATAAACTACGACTGTGCCCCAGGCCGGAACTCACGTGTGTATTTTACGGGTACTAGTAGGGTAACTTTGAACCTCGGTATCTCGAATCGGTTGAAGATATTAAGAAAATTTTCAAAGTAGTTCGAGACCGGCATCTAAGAAATAAATCGTAAGAATTGCAGGCTTTTGATACGCATAGCTCTTTGGAATTCTCGGCTGGATTTTAATTCGCTGGCGAAGACGAAAAGATAGTAAAAAGATGCTTTTTGTGAAGTTTTTCAAGAAACCACCCATGAATTTTAAAGGCGTCTCCATAAGCCCCAACAAGCCCACCGTATATCACATCAAATGCTAAAAGGACAAACCGCTTTGCTCCATTTGACCAAGGAAGAGGAAATGTGTAATATTCATACTTTGACTCTGGATGCCGATTTCTGCTCAACACCATCTCACAACACTTGCGCCAGGCCTCTTGTCTCCTGTAGTTAATGCAGCTGTAGCCGTGGATTAAAAAATGGCGGAAATGCGGGTGTACTTCATATCAGTTTATTCTTTTTTCTCCATTGCAGCTGAAAGTAACCATAACGATATAACAAGGTCGTGGTCCACGGAACTCCACTGCTCCTAACCATTCGTCTAGAACTGCCCTGCAAGTCTTCAGAGGCGTTGCTCCACCTTAGAATCCAGCCGACTGACGGGTCGGACGTCTGAGAGAGAGATATACACTGCAGAAAAAGGGGCTTGGCCGGAGTTACACGTGGCAAACAGACGATCCCTATCAAAGATATAACCTGACTATCGATTCTCGTCTTATCAAAGATAAAAAAACTGTTTGGTGATTCCGCAGAGCTACCGTACATTTGTCACTAAGTTCCACGGTCTCTTCTGTCCTATTAACGTTATCCAATTTTTATATGTTTCCATGGCTTCTACACACAGCCTTGGAGAGTAGTTCGTCGTCATAGATAAAATTATCTATTGAGAACATTTTACTTCGCAACTTTCCTCCTAAAAAGGTAAATCAGCCGTAGTGTACGATGATCTTCAGTCAGGAAGTGACGAAATGATTTTTTCTGAACCAAAATGTTTATCTACGACGATGAACTAACCTCCAAATTTTGGAATATACAAAAATAATGATAACTGTAATAGGGAAGGAGAGACACTGAAACATAGCGACATATGGGCAGCAGCTCAGCACAACAGCTAAGCAGTTTTATTTGTCTTTGACAGGATAACAATCGATAGTTACGTTATATCTTTGACAAGGATCATCTCTGCTTATCGCATGTAACTCCGGCTGCGGCCGTTTTTCTGCAGTATAAATGTCGCTCTCAGACGTCCGACGTGTCATTCGGCAAGACTCATCCGAAGAGCAACGCCTCTGAAGTCGCCCAGTGCTATCCTAGAGGAAACGTTAGGAACAGAAGAGTTTCGCGGCTACAGCCTTATACCTCGGCAGGCTTACCAGCACCAATGTCATCCGGTCGTAAAAGTCAACACTCCGATGTCATAAGAACGTTGCTCAGCTCGTGCTGAATTTGTTGTCGAATAAACAAGCATAATTGGATGCTAATCATCCCTCTGAGAGAAAGTCTCAATTTCCAATACTTATTACAACATTTCTATTATTAATCGGTTCACATGAGCACAATCCCTCATGACGGATCTGGAAGAATGTAACAATTGCATGTTCCGCACTCACAATACTGAATTATAACGTTATGTCAAAGGGTCCAGTGGAACACAGAACAACGCAGTCAAACATTGTAGTCCACAGGGACTTACCCTGCCAAATATGAGCACGATTTTTCGTTGCGTGTCCACCGGTATTGATAACTGATCGGTAGCTGTGGTTTTCAAAGGGGACTGTGTGGAGCCTTAGAAGAGGCAGATGTTATAAATCGTAGAGAAATTTGTAAAGAAAATAACCACTAGTGTTAGGTATTGATCTAACAACGTATCTATTAAAATGTCGTCATATGTACTACTACACTTTACTTGGTCCTCAATAAAGTTAGAAAACTAAAAAAAAAATATTGTACTGATACATGAACTTCGGGTATCAACACTTGGTGTCCTTACATGACAAGCGTCATTTCGTCAACGCTTTGTAGATGCAGCTATCGTCCTAAAGACAAGCCTAGGTGCTACCGTAGGTAATGCTTAGTGTCAACATGTGCTATTTCGATCGTTAGTGGTAATTTCTTAACAATAATTCCATTAGAAAATAGAACAGCAGCAAAAATCATTCCCTCCATTACAATATCACTTACAGTTTCATTTTACATTGCATCACTATTTAATGAAGATTCTATACCGTGACCCAGACTGAGTCGCCAAGTAAAAAACCTGGATCAGAAAACCAATTCACGTTCATCCATCGGCAAAGAGCTACTCAAGTAGGTTCCTCAAGATAGTAACGGTCCATGTCTACTATTATCACAATTTTTTATGCAAGCTACATCCATGTCAGTATCTCTTGCCCTTCACCAAATCTGTAACACATTCAACTGCTACCGTCTTCTTTTTCTTTTTTAAGTTTTCTTACCGTTTCCATATACTCATATGATGTTACAATACGTTTACTATTTGTGTACTGTATATTGTGTATTGGACCGGGGACCTACAAACGACGGAGAGGCTTCGTCCTGCCGTGGCCCTTAGTGGTTCAAATCCCGACGACGGACCACAGCAGTGCACCCACCTCTCAGCGTCCCACGCCGAACCCAGGGTTCCTGTGCAGTTCGGTGCCCAGTGGCTCCCCAACCCCCCCCCCCCCCCTCCCCCATTTCGGGAACGTCTTATTCCAGACGAGTGTAACCCCAGTATTTGCGTGGTAGAGTAATTATGGTGTACGCGTACGTGGAGACAGTGTTTGCGCGGCAATCGCCGACATTGTGTAACTGAGGCGGTACAAGTGAAACCAGCCCACATTCCCCGAGGCAGATGTAAAACCGCCTTAAAAACAATCAACAGGCTGGCCGGAGCAGCGAACCCCGACACCAGTTCGCCGGGAAGATCAGTGTCGGGGACCAGCAGGTTAGACTGAGCAGCTAGCCGGGCCGGCCACATTTACTATTAATTACTACCTGCATTTACTAAAATATTTTTCACCTTGAGACTGTCACTGCTAATAATATAAAAATTATTACTATTGATTAAAGTTCTAACAGATCACGGACTATAGAGTACATACCTGTTCCTGAGCCATTAGATCCTGGTGTAAAGAGACTACATGGGCTAGATTTTGAAATCGGAGGAATATGATAGTGTATCACATGCACTTGTGCTATGATACTAAAGTACAGTCGTTTGCTGTTACTATTTTCAATCCAACTGAGTTTCGAGTGATTTGATTTCGTCTGTTCTTATCTGTCTGTATTTTTTTTTTTTCATAACTTCACATATACCACGTCGAACGTCATCTGTACTGCATGGTGTAAGTGAGGATGTTTTTATGGCCAGTGTCAGTTTGAGTAAGATCTAAGAATCTCATGTTTAACAAACAACAACAGGTGTTTTTTAGCATCGCATCTTATCATTATGTCAAATATTAACTGAAAAACACTGCCGATGTTTCCAGCAATTTGCAAAAATCTTCATTGACAATACTCATAGTGACTGAAGCTTGGTATGTGCCTGCTATTTGCTCATATGTAATATTACGTAACTATATTCCCTGCGTCGTCATTCTTCCCTACAACTATAGAACTCGCTGTTAAATGTGCGTAACATCCACCAGGACAAAAACGTTTCTAGAATCTCTAATACTGTACTGCATATTGTGCTATGAATTAATAGGCAACATCCATTGCACCGTGTAGGCCTGCTTCAGACTTTCCCATGTATTTGTCTTCAAGTATTTGTATCTATACTGCCTGTGAATATGTTCCAGTGTCATCTCCTCACCGTTCTTAATATTTGTCTATGCATCCTCATACATCTTCTAATCTATCGAAGAATTTCTTTATTACTTTTTCAGTGATGTGTCCTTCCCACCTTCATATCTCGGCCTCTACAGTCATACCAAGTCTATATGTACATCCACATTCTGTAAATCTCTGCGAATTTCCTCGCTGTTAGTCAGCTTTAGTGTGAACCTGTCTACTGGGACAGGTCGGTTCTCTCTCCACATATTGTCTGCTTGTTTCTTCTTATGTCTTCCCATATAACTTCAGTTTGTCAGTTTAGAAACTAATGTTAATTCTGAATGTTGTAATTCGGTTGTTTCTTGCTGTACTACTTCCTTTCTTATGTGTAACGATCATAAGCAACCGCGAGTTGAACTGAAAAATTTAATTTCTGTTCTCTGTATTTCACTTAATGCTGTTTGTTATGGCACACAAGAGTTACATCCATACGGAAGTGCTGAGGTTATTAACGCCTCCAGCAGTCAAAACTTAAAACTGATAATGAGCTTTCCTCACGTTATTCATTATACTAAACATAGCGTCTAGTTGCAGGCAATGGGTACATTGAATTTAAGTGGGACAACAGACTGGAGCGCTGGAGTGCATAATTGGATCGCATGCACATACACGCACACCCACAAACAATGGAAAAGGAAAGTTGCTACTCACCATATAGTGGGGATACTGAGTCGTGATAGGCACAACAAAAAGATTCACACAGTTACAGCTTTCGGCCATTAAGGCCTTTGTCAGCAGTAGACACACATACAAGGATGCACACACACACACACACTCATGCAAACGCAACTTGCACACATGTCTGCAGTCTCAGAGAGCTGAAACCACGCTGCGAGCAGCAGCACCAGTGCATGATGGGAGTGGCGACTGGATGGGGGTAAGGAGGAGGCTGGGGTGGGGATGCGGAGGGATAGTATGGTGGGAGTGACGGACAGTCAAATGTTGTAGTTTAGATGGAGAGTGGGAGAGAAGGTGGGGAGGGTGTAGGTAGCGGAAAGGAGAGACCGGGTGTGGTGGTGTAATGAGGGCTGTGTAGTGCTGGAGTGGGAACAGGGAGGGGGATGGATGGGTGAGGACTGTGACTAATGAAGGTTGAGGCCAGGAGGGTTATGGGAACGCAGGATGTATTGCAGGGAAAGCTCAGACCTGTGCAATTCAGAAAAGCTGGTGTTGGTGGGAACTATCCATATGGCACTGGCTGTGAAGCAGTTACTGAGATGAAGGATATCATGTTTGGCAGCGTGTTCAGCAACAGGGTGGTCCACTTGTTTTTGGACCACAATTTGTCGGTGGCCATTCACGCAGACAGACAGCTTGTTGGTTGTCATGCCTACTCAGAATGTAGCACAGTGGTTGTAGCTTAGCTTGTAAATCACATGACTGGTTTCACAGGTAGCCCAGCCTTTGATGGGATAGGTGATGTTAGTGACCAGACTGGAGTAGGTGGAGGTAGGTGGATGTATGGAACAGGTCTTACATCTAGGTCTATTCCAGGAGTATGAGCAATGAGGTAAGGAATTGGGAGCATGGGTTGTGTAAGGATGGATATGTATATTGTGTAGTTTCGGTGGACGCCAGAATACCACGGTAGTTTTGTCTGCCATATGTGCAGGTTTACTGGAAGTACCAGGTGGTTGTAATTGTCCAGTGTGGGCTGTAATTATCGTACGACAACAGAAACTGGTAGATGTGCTAATGCGTTACAGCGGAGCCGATTTACCCTGGAAAAATTTAGTTACAATTTTGGCCACCAGGTGCTAAACAGGCATTGTAGAGTCTCTCGTCGAAGCCTGTGGTGCTCATATTTAATAACCTGTGTGAGCGGCGGATCACAATATGCACAGCATTGTGCCTTTCTCATTTGTTTGACATTCTTTCTCCACGTCCTGTTACTAATCCATCTTGCACGGAAACATTTCTATACTTCTTTCTAGCATTCAGTGGCTAGATTTACATCTGGTGGGAAAAACTGGAACAAAGTTTTTTCGGCGTAAACCGGTTCTGTATTAACACGTTAGAATAGCTACTAAGTTTCGCTGAAGCACGATAGTTAAAGCTCACTCTGGACATTCGTGGGTGGCTGCATTTTAATTATAACTACCCATATTTAAAATCATGCGAACTCACTGATATAAATAGTTCACTTCAGTGTTTCCTTTCTCATTTTTCTGTTTCCACGCCGACGTCTGCGCGCGGCAAGTCACCGTGAAGTGCGTGGCAGTCGGTACGTTGTTTTCCAGTATCGTTTCCAATTCTCCCTGTTCTGTTCGCTGTCGTCACTCGAGAAGATATACTGTAGTACAATTGTAAGCGTGAAACTTTACTTTTAAAGCACTGACTCTTGGCATTTTGTGAGTAAGGTTTCTAGCAATGCACAACATCTCTCTTGCAAAGTCCCCAAGTGATGTCTCTTGAGCAGGCCAACGACACTGCCAGGCTGACTAAACAAATCTGTGGCGAACCGTGCAATTTTTCTTTGGCTCTTTTTCCCTCTCTTCCGCTACTGCAACTTGGTAAGAGTCTCAGATCAACAAACGGAATTGGAGATTATGGAAGAACGAGAGTTTTTTAACAGACCTCTTTTTTGTTTGTGGTCTGGGCTTCCTCAAGATTTCTCCATTAAATCAAAATTGCCGTAAAATAAAAATGCAACACTCTCAAGGATCGTGATTAGTGGAACGACTGAGAGGTTGAAGCGTTGGTGATTCATTTGCCACGGCCATCGCCGATTTTATGGTGCTCTGGAGGTCATTCTGTACGCACTCTGTTTTGACAGACTCCTTGGTGCACTTAGAGGTGACCAGTGTTTGCAACATTCGCTCTAGGGCACAACTACGCCTCGCCGACTAGTACGTACTCATGTAGAACATCTTCAGCCATTTGAATGGGGTCACACTATGCCAGAAGCTGGATGCACGTTGTAATGGTACTTGAATCAACGTAACCATTACGGCACCTCACCTCAACCTCTCGGTACCAGCACAATATTCTACTGTGTTTCTGTAAAGTAATTAACATATTTCTGAGACAACATTGAGATTTGATTTCATTAATACAGAGGTACTTCGATACGTCGGTATGTATATATTGCAATGATATTATCCTTATGTGTATTCTTTCTTTTGTCACTATGATCTTTGACGTACTTGTAACTCTGATTTTTGGGCGCGTAAGCGGTTATTAGAATTAGAGAGTCGGACCTTGAGAAAGTCAGGTCTTGGACGTCATGTTGAAAAGACGCATATTGTAGTCAGCTTATAAAATGTGAACTTTAACAATGAGGAAGATGTTTTCAAGTGTGATTTGTATTGTGAAGTGATGTTTTGTGAGTTACCCGATACTGCAACAAAAGTAATAAAAAAGAAGTGTAACTTAAATTCCGAGTGCTGATTACTTTTTTTACATCACCATTACACTAACTTTCAAAAGGTTTAATCTTCAAGAATGGTTTATGAAACACATCTATAAAACTTTTGAATATCGCGTAATAACACCTAGGCCTCTTTGCATCCGAGCTTGGAATCATCACCACCTAGATTTTCGACGACTGAGCCATGATTTTCAACGAGACCAGCGTGGGAACCACGAAAAGATGAGTGCCTAGTTTATCCATTATTTCATGAAATGACTTTATTAACTGTGCCCTAATTTGTTTGTTGTTGCCTGAAAATGCAGTATTTAGCAGCATGAGCAACACCACAACCACAATTAATTTTTGACCATTGTTGTGGTAGGGTTGTTAGAGCGTATCGGGAGGTTGCTGCACATGTTGCGCATAGTGTATCGGTGGTGTGTCGCTGTTTTAAACGGGGTCTGTGTAATATGGTCTGTCGAACAAAACGTTATAAATTTAGCGATACATTCAGTGCAATAGTTGGATACTGTCTGCAGAATGTGTTACGAATATAATTAGCGTTAAGCAAGCAATAATTCAAAATATCATGCCTGGAGCTGAAGCTTCATTGTCTGATCGACAAAAATATAGTAGGTGATAAACTTTCTTGCTTTCATAATTTTGGACGGATGTCAGCAAATAAAAGTTTCAGAGAGGTTTGAAATTACATGTGATGTAAGTGGGACGTCGGTAACTGTTCTCATTCACAAATATTAGACGAATACCCTGGGTAATGTACGTGCCTTGGGTTATACTGCCTTAGGACTTGTACACAGTTTCTACCTTTAATGCACGAATTATTGTGTTTAAACATCAACATAAGGTTAATTCATTTTCTTCATATCTCTTACAACCTAATTTCAATTCCTATGCGGCTTTGCACTAAAATACCGTCCAAATGTTTTATTATTTGACATCGATTGGTAACATATAAGTTTGGCACATTCTGAAATTTTGGAAAAATAGGTAGAAAGCTAAAAGCAAACGTTTTTACATGTTCATAGGGTTTCTCAAGCGAAGTAAACTTCTATAGATTTTTTTCAGTGTTGCAGACCGTGTCAGATAGTAAAATGAAGAACTATCGCTTCGGACACATGAGGCTCCTTGGCAGATATCAACGGCATTAGAGACAAAAATATTTATTCAAAATCTAGCAGTATCTCACGATGTATAGGTCGCAAGAGTACATTGTGTGTAACAACAGTATAAATTTTCTTATGTAGTCTTGTCAAATTAGTGTGAAGTAAGTCAGGGCAAAGTGAATGATTTTCCTAATTTAGCCAGTCCAGCTAAAAGAAAATTTCTTGGTATTTTGGCAGTTAGTTAAATTATGTGTTATATTTGCCTGGAGAGCATACTGTCCACTTGCGGCATCCCAAGTAATTTCTTGAGCTGTCACAACCAATTTTACTCTCAAGTCCTGTAATTTCATTTAGAAGTGTCAGAATTTTCTGCTAAACGAAATTAATGACAGACGTGCCCAAAAATCGCTGAAACAATGTAACATTTTACAACCTGAGGTGGCTACATATTCCGAAAACTTTTGTTGAATTAAAGACTTATATCGGCCAGTGTCCATCATAGGTTTATAATCCATCGCACTACAGACCTATATCATTGACGTCGGTTTGCGGTAGGGGTCTGGAGCATAAACTGTATTCAAACATTATGAATCACCTCGAAGGGAACGATCTATTGATACGTAATCAGCATGGTTTCAGAAAACATCGTTCTTGTGCAACGCAGCTAGCTCTTTATGCGCACGAAGTAATGGCCGCTATCGACAGGGGATCTCAAGCTGATTCCGTATTTCTAGATTTCCGGAAAGCTTTTGACACCGTTCCTCACAAGCGACTTCTAATCAAGCTGCGGGCCTATGGGGTATCGTCTCAGTTGTGCGACTGGATTCGTGATTTCCTGTCAGGAAAGTCACAGTTCGTAGTAATAGACGGCAAATCATCGAGTAAAACTGAAGTGATATCAGGTGTTCCCCAGGGAAGCGTCGTGGGACCTCTGCTGTTTCTGATCTATATAAATGGCCTGGGTGACAATCTGAGCAGTTCTCTTAGGTTGTTCGCAGATGATGCTGCAATTTACCGTCTAGTAAGGTCATCCGAAGACCAGTATCAGTTGCAAAGCGATTTAGAAAAGATTGCTGTATGGTGCGGCAGGTGGCAGTTGACGCTAAATAACGAAAAGTGTGAGGTGATCCACATGAGTTCCAAAAGAAATCCTTCGAATTCGATTACTCGATAAATAGTACTATTCTCAAGGCTGTCAATTCAACTAAGTACCTGGGTGTTAAAATTACGAACAACTTCAGTTGGAAGGACCACATAGATAATATTGTGGGGAAGGCGAGACAAAGGTTGCGTTTCATTGGCAGGACACTTAGAAGATGCAAGTCCATTAAAGAGACAGCTTACACTACACTCGTTCCTCCTATGTTAAAATATTGCTGCGCGGTGTGGGATCCTTATCAGGTGGGATTGACGGAGGACATCAAAAGGGTGCAAAAAAGGGCAGCTCGTTTTGTATTATCACGTAATAGGGGAGAGAGTGTGGCAGATATGATACGCGGGTTGGGATGGAAGTCATTAAAGCAAAGACGTTTTTCGTCGCGGCGAGATCTATTTACGAAATTTCAGTCACCAACTTTCTCTTCCGAATGCGAAAATATTTTGTTGAGCCCAACCTAGGAGGAATGATCATCAAAATAAAATAAGAGAAATCAGAGCTCGAACAGAAAGGTTTAGGTGTTCGTTTTCCCCGCGCGCTGTTCGGGAGTGGAATGGTATAGAGATAGTATGATTGTGCCTCGATGAACCCTCTGCCAAGCACTTAAATGTGAATTGCAGAGCAATCATGTAGATGTAGATGTAGATGTTGATGTAGATATATATGGGGTGTCCTAGGTGAGCTCATAACTCTTCAGGTACTGATTTTAGAGGCCATGTTCAACGGACATGTTTTTCTTTGTTTTGATTGGCATTACACCCTCCCGAAATATGGAATTCGAACAGCTTGCAGTAGGAAAAAATCATTGTCAGGGGTATCAGAATGATTTTCACGTACAACTTCCGACTCTGTCGTTTCTGGACCAGAGTTCCTTACCTCAAATTGACACATTCATTCTTCTCCGGCAATCCTGAAAATATGTAACAACAACAAGGAATCATCATCCGTATTTTAATGTTGTTGCCTCATTCGTGTAAGCATTAAAGAGAGAAAGAGAGAGGGGGGGGGGTGACAGGGGGAGCAACTTTGCTGTCCTTTATAGATCAGATAAATTTGAAAGATTTATATGATGATGTGGCAGGAATAACAAATTTCGTATATATCTTTTTGATATTTTCTGCCCCCATACACTGTATCATATTGTTAGTTTCTTCATGTCTGGATGATGACGCTGTTTATGATGATCAGTTGACCCTCTGGCAGGCGCGCCTACAACATCGCGATGAAGAATTTACAACATGGTCATCTGTCAGTAAAAACCAACTTTTCTTAAACAAACTGTAACATTTATTGAAGAAAGCGGTTGATATTCACTATCTTCAACTTTTATAACAAAAGCTTTAGCTCTTTTAGTTCTTTAAATAACAATCCAGCCAGTTTTTCTGGCATATGTTCACATTCATAAAACCTTTCACAGACAATTTGCTTACGAATTAATTCCGGAAATGTTCAGAAAAATGAGAAAGTACCCAATAGCCATTACCTTGTAATTCTTGAAATGGAGTATCATTCACACAGTTTAGCTACAACGTCAACTCCACCTTTTGTCATGTTGCACTCAATTATGATCTCAGGTTTCTGTGTTTTTTCATCCAATGTCGCCATGTCATGCACAGCAGTCTAAATTATTATAGCATAAGAAACTTTCTGGCAGATTAAAACAGTGTGCCGGACCGAGACTCGAACTCGGGACCTTTGCCTTTTGCGGGCAAGTGCTCTACCAACTGAGCTACCCAAGTACAACTCACGCCCCGTCCTCACAGCTTTACTTTTGCCAGTATCTAGTCTCCTACCTTCCAAACTTAACAGAAGCTCTCATGCGAACCTTGCAGAACTAGCACTCCTGAAAGAAAGGATATTGCGGAGACATGGCTTAGCCACAGCCTGGGGGATCTTTACAGAAGGAGATTTTCACTCTGCAGCGGAGTGTGCGCTGATATGAAACTTCATGGCAGATTAAAACTGTGTGCCGGACCGAGACTCGAACTCGGGAGCTTTGCCTTTTATGGGCAAGTGCTCATTCTGGAAACATCCCCCAGGCTGTGGCTAAGCCATGACTCCGCAATACCCTTTCTTTCAGGAGTGCTAGTTCTGCAAGGTTCGCAGGAGAGCTTCTATGAAGTTTGGAAGGTAGGAGACGAGGTACTGGCGGAAGTAAAGCTGTGGGAACGCGGCGTGAGTCATGCTTGAGTAGCTCAGATGGTAGAGCACTTGCCTGCGGAGTCAAAGGTCCCGATTTCGAGTCTCGGTCTATCACTCAGTTTTAATCTTCCAGGAAGTTTCATACCGGCGCATACTCCACTGCAGAGTGAAAATCTCATTCTGGAAATATTATAGCATAGTTTTTACAAGGAACACATGAAACTAAGGTGTTATCCTACTGAAATCCAAACATTGCACTTCTAATTTATTTTGTTCAGTCTGGATGAAATTCTGGAAGAATTCTTCGTTATTGTACCAATGCAAGTGACAGTCTTCTGCAGCAAATATTTAGAAACGAGTTAGCTTGTGTATCAATTGTCAGTTGTAAGGTTCCTGTTAGAATTTTCTAAAGGCATCACATATCTTTTCAATATGTCCTCAGGAGCATTACATACCCGATATTGTCCGATAATGAATTACCAGATTTTCTCCTGTCGTTCCTCGTTTCCATATCAACAAACCACATACAGCTTAGAAAAAACAGAAACATATTGTAACTCTCCGCAGTCCCAAGCAGCAGCATTCCTGTTCCGTTCCAGTACATTAACATGATGGCATTTCCTTCTTCGTCTTCTTCTTCTTCTTCTTCAAAGAAAAGAAGAAAAATCCTGAACACAGCTATTATTTCGTCACTTTATTACCTCTTTTGCACCAGAATTGATGTGTGTTCAAAATGGCTCCAAGCACTATGGGACTTAACATCTGAGGTCATCAGTCCCCTAGACTTAGAACTACTTCAACCTAACCAACCTAAGGACATCACACACTTCCACGCCCGAGGCAGGATTCGAATCTGCGATCATAGCAGCAGCGCGGTTCCGGACCGAAGCGCCTAGAACAGCTCGACCACAGCGGCCGGCAATCGATGTGTGTCTCGCTGTTCCTTTGTATACGTATTTGTATAGTTTACGGTTTCATCAATGAAGTCAATTACTTAAAAAAAAAAAAACACTAACTTCATCAGTTATACCCATCACATTTCTCTTTGGATCTGGTAGAACTTGCACAACGTTTTTTTCTGTCAGCTTTTGATGTTTTAGTACACTCGCTTTTACACCAACGTGAAATTTCGCCTTTTCAATGAAGAACCCTCGAACATCTGCTGTCTTTTCGGGATCATCACCATCCTCACCTTCAACTTCAGATTCACTGATATGGTCCTATGCAGTGTTTTCGTGACTCAAGCCTTCTTTACTTTCTTCCAAGTCTGAAAAGTCTGGCTGTACTTTATTATCACTTCCTTCGAGCAATGTGCGAATTTCTTCGTCTGATACACCCTTTGCGTTGTAACAAAACACCAAAGAAATAAAATCTATAAGTACATACAGGTGTCAGTGTGACCAAAGTAATGTTTAATGTGCATATACAAAATCGAAAAAAAGCAAGGAGCAAGTATATTTAACTTTTTAGGACACTTTTCTCTGGACATTAACTGCTGGAACAAAGCTTGAAGCTGTCACGCCAGTAGGCGCGCGTTGTGCTATTTACAACGTTAGACACGTCTTTCCTTACAATTCTGAAAACAAACTGAGAAAGCTAGCCAAATGAACTGAAGCCACTTTAACATTATCGAGAAAACATTAAGAATGAAATACATAACAGTAATGGTGCAGTAGCTCAAGATTAAGGCGTCGATTAGGCGCAAAAACCGTGATGTTGTACTTTTTAGAACATCGCGTCTGCTCGATGGTGAATGAAAACCCACACCAGTTGCTTCTTTTGAGAACTTTGTTATGTCTTTATATTAGGCAATTATCAAATATATCTGAATGTTATGCTGTAGAGAAGTTACGTCAAATGATATTTCTTCTTTACGGCGGAAGTTTCAGATGCTCTTAAGAATGGCCCAATATAAAAGCCGAAATCAAGTGAGTGAACTTCATAATGTTCTACAAAAGACAACTGGAGTGACTTTTCATTAATGTTTCAAATTGTCCCAAAACTGTTTCACCCCGCCTCAGAACTGTTTCAGCTTATCCCAAAACTGTCTCACACTGCCGCCAAATTAAATCTAAGGGCACAGAAACTGCATCACTTGCTCTCAAAACTGTGTCAGCTTGCTCCATAACTGCATTAATCTCCAAAACTCTATCAACGTACACCCTGAAAAGTATTACCCTTCCCCAATAGGGTATCAGCTTGTCCCAAAACTCAACCAACTTGCCCATAGAACTGTAGCCACTTGCCCCAAATTTGTACCAACATGCTCCCCAAGTGTATCAACTTGCCTGTATATACATCAACGTGCTCCAAAAGTCTTTTACCCTACCCCAAACAATTATGAATTTGCCTGAGTACTGTATCAGTTTGTCCCCAAACTGTTTCACCTTTCCACAAAACTGTATCAACTTTGCCTCATGAAAGTAGCAATGCGCCCTGGAACTGAGTCATGTTGGCTCACAGATGTAACAACTTGCCCCTCTCAAGCTATACAAACTTGCCATAAAACTGCAACCACTTGCCCCAAAACTGGTGATATTTTTCACAAGAGATGAGTTGCTACAGTTGCAGAGCAAGGTCTGCCCAGCAGAGAGATGTAATACAATTTCATGGACAAGTTGTTACAACTGTGTGTCATGCTGTTACAGTCGGGGGAAGTTAATAGGATTTTGGGGCAAGCTGTTATAGTCGTAGGGCAAGTTGTTTCTTGGGAAAGTTGTTTCAGTTGCAGAGCACGTTCTTCCAGATGTGGGGCAAGTTACCACACTTGTGGAGGGGCAAGTTTATATACTTATGGCGCAAAGTATCACTGTTTCACTACACAAATTGCAACAAAAAGTCTCACTTTCCTTCTTTTACTTCATGGTTAGACTTTCTGATACCTGTGTCAGTGTTTTTTGTGAACAATAACATTCCTGAGTCTGAATCTGTATCTGATGGATAGGTCTGGGATGAGTTAGAAAGATTATTTCACTCGAGAGCCCAGAATAAAACATCACTACCTTCTCTGGTTTCCATCCTTGAGGAAGAAAGGGGCAGCACTTTACCATTATGGTATCTAAAATGTTTATGGACCATTCATTATAGTTTGTTTCAATTTGTTGTGGTGTAGCAAGCTGATTTTCGTTGTGTCAGTAAAACGACGAAATACAACAAGAAGACAGACAGACACATAACACCAACAGAAACATATACAATAGAAGTAATAGGTGGTTCTTCACTGAAGAAGACTGTTAAAGGGTATGGAATAAATTTATTGAAACTACAGATATTCTGTCAAAAAATAAATAGAGTTTCTACCGGTAATAGCATTTATGGTTACAGATAATTCTAAAATTTAATTACCTAAGTGAACGTTGTGTAGTACAAATAATATAAATAATAATTTTTAAGTTTCAAATTCATTGATATCATCCACAACAAATACAGTGACTCAGAATGAAAAAGAACATTAAATACAATATTTTTTTTTATTTCTTGTGATCACTTGTTTGAGGTATTGTATTATTCTCTGTTTCAGACTCTGATGCAGCTGTGCCGAATGCCAGATGCAAAAAATATAAGCAGGTACTTTTCAAATATCGATGAAACCGTGATTGTTCCGCTAAAGCGCGAGCTGAAGCAGAGCCTTTGCTGGAAAAGGGATTTAAACAAATTAGTAAACGGCTGCAGAGAATGGGGCAGCAATTCCAAATAGAGTTGATGAATAACAATAAGGTAGACTTAGATAAAAGAAAATCAATATGTTAACCGTGAAGAACGAAATGTATTTATGATAACAGGTTATAGGGAATCAGACTATTTGTAGCAAAAAAAAAAAAAATGCTAGCTGCGAGTAGAACTCAACCACTTGCGAATTTGTACAGATTCAGTTATGTATGTCGTCAGTTCATCCATTCTGGAAAGAACTTCTTCGATTTTTGACTGTTATTGCCACTGGTACTCGAAAGATACTGGTCCCAGAGATTCCAAGACATTCGAGGATGTTTTACTTTCTATCATGAAGTCGGGTGACGAATGACAAAAGAAATTATTTTTCGACTGATGCATTTAAAAATTAATAATTTTTTAATTTTTTTCCTGTAGTTCAACTCTGAATCATCTTGCCAAATTTCGTGGTTCTAATTGAACAGGAATACCCTTTAGGCTTCGATGAGTGAGTTAGTGAGTATCGAAATATGTGACGTATTTGGTCATATATTTTGATAGCATTGGCTTAGAAGCTTCAGTTTTTTCACCACCAGGAGACCTTAGTAAGTGACGTAAATTTCAACCTGATACGTCTACCAGTTCTCGAGAAAAAGGGTTTTTAACAGTCAGACAGACAGACAGACGGATGGACAACAAAGTGATCCTGTAACGGTTCTGTTTTAACCTACTGATGTACTTAATCATGGAAACGTTGTAGCTAATGGCAGGCATTGTAATCACATTGCAATGGTGAATGATTTGTGAGCATGGAAAGACAGATGAATGACATGTGAACAAGCTGCTGTTGCTTTTCGCAAGCATCAGATGTCAATATTGTATGCTTGGCTAATTCTCGCCGACAATTGCGTTTGAAGCTATTTGTAGAATCAGCAGTAGTACCTATTCGTGTTTCAATGTTACCGAAACAAATTTTACACATTTAAATAAATTTACCACGTCTGAAAGAATCGGTTACCCTATATTTGAATAGTTCAAGTAAGTCTGCTTTGAGCTGTATGAACTTCAGTAATTAATGCTTGCAGGTTAGATGCATAAACATTTAATTTGATGGTCATTCTGCTTGAAAATTGTGGTACAACAACTGCACTTACGTCGATACCAAGTGCTGCTTAGCCTGCAATATTTTATCAGTAGTACCAGCACAAGTTGTGCATACTTTTTAATTGTATAGATTAATTTAATTACAACAGTAGTTGTAGTTGAAGCATTGGCAGCTTCAGTCATCCGTAGAACCTTTTTTTTCAAGGATATAGGACATGTCAAAGTATTTACAAATTTAGACCAATATAAAATAAGCTAATTTACAGACTTATAGTTAGAGACAATCATTAGATTTACTCCTGGTATACAATATTTCTTTTACAAATAACTTATTAAATAATGTAATGCCACACTGTTTACTCTTATCTCACTATCAGTCAATGCACACACTATACACACTTCTTTTCATAACACTTCACTCCCTACACAAACAAACACACACACACACACACACACACACACACACACACACACACACACACACACACTGAAGATCTCTGTGCCATCTTCAGTATCGCATCTCCTAATTTACCATCCTGAAAAACAGAGTCACAATGCCTCTATAATGGTGATCTTTGTGCCATCTTCCGTATCACATCTACCCATTTCCTATCCTGAAACACAGAGTCACAGTGCCTCCATAATGGTAAACTGTGTGCCATTTTCTGTATCGCAACTTCCCATTTACTATCCTGAAAGAGAGAGTCACAATGCCTCTATAATGAGTGAGATGTTGAGCACAGAAAGAGGAAGAGGTATTAGTATTGTGCAATGCCTAGCTTAGGGTACGTTTTTCTAGAAAAGGAAAAAGGAAGGAAAAAAACATAGTGTTTAGGTGTCATGTGAAGTATTGGCTGTTTTATAATCACTATTATTATATATTTGAATATCAATTTTTTTTAACAAACTCCTACTCTGTTTTATCTAAGTAACCCTTCAATCCATAAAATGAATTGCATAACTGATACCTTTTAGCTGCCTTTTTAAATAAATGTATGTTTGGAATTTCTTTATTCTCTTTTGGTAATTTATTGTACAGCTTTATTCCTTGGTAAAAAATGCTGTTTTAAGTTTTATGTTTATTTTTTATTGCAAAATGTAAATTGAGTCTAGCTGTTGTTCCATGGTCGTGGACAGTGCTGTTTGTGTGGTAATTACCTATTTAGTTTTCATATGTACAACTGATTGGTAAATGTATTCATATGGAACAGTTAAAATACCCAGTGTTTTGAACAGATCTTTACATTGAGCTCATCTACTATTTTTGATTGTTATTCTCATGGTTCTTTTCTATAGTTTGATAACTGTGTTCATATTTTGTGCGTGTTTCCCCAAAAGAGAATGCCATAGCTAAGAATTAAGCATACATATGAATGGTATGTAACTAAAAGACACTGCATGTTACACACTGTTGACAGGATTCTAACATTCTGATGACATTCTGTTTGCAAGAACCTTTGTGTGTTCACACCGCTTCAACTGAGAATAAATTTTCATTCCTAGAAATTTTACATTTGTTACACAGTCTGTAGATGTGCTATCTACATTTATTTTAACATTGTCATTTTCCCTCTTCAAACTAAAATTCATGGCATTAGTTTTCTTTATGTTCAATGTTACTTTATTGCCTAATGACCAATCGTAAACTTAATTGAGAGTTTCTTTTGCTTTCTCTGCAAGGAGTTCTCTTCTCCTGTGACACATTCATCTTCGTCAAGAGCATCAAGTACAAGTTTAGTGAATTCTACTATGGCTGACTCCGTATTTTCGCCACTTCAGAAAACAAACTGTGATTGGCTAAAAAGGTTGTATTTATTCAGTTAATTCATTAACCTGTCTTTCATAATTGGTTTCATAATTTTTGTGAATGCTGAGAGCAGGGCAATGGGTCAATAATTTGCTGTCTTGTGCATTACCTTCCTTAAACAAAGGTACACCTCAAGATTGTTTTAACTGCTCTGGAAATGTCCCTGCTGTGAGGGATTCATTTATTATTTTCGATAATGGGCCTTGTATAATCTTTATGTATTGTTTCAGTACACACACTGGTAGTTCATCTAAGCCTATTAACGTTTTATTTTTTAGTTTTTGAGCAGTTTTACTGACTTCATTGTCTGTGGTTGGAAGTAACAGCATTGTTTTTAATGCAACATTATTTATAGGTGCTATACTTGTTTTGGGGAATTTTTTCTGTACCTTCTCTGCATTACTTGATAAATGCTCGTTTACACAGTTTGCTAAGTGTTGTGGATCATTTATTACCTTATTTCCTCTCTTAGCAGTATGTTAATTCAGCATTTGTTTGCCTCTGTCTGTTTCCTTCTTCATGACACCCCATACTGGTTTGCTTTTATTCTCTTCATTGTATATTATTTTGTCATTAAATGACTTTTTTGCAGCAATCAGCACCTTCTTATAGATCCTTTTGTATACATGATAGAAATTTAAGAATTCTGGATCATTGCGACTCTGTTTTTAATGGAACTAATGTATTTAAGTGTTTGGGAGACTTTTAATACCTGCTAATGTCCATCTGTTTTTGAGAGAAGTAATACAGGCATGCATACTTTTGGAAATGCCTTTTGAAAGTTCAGTTTAAATAATGTGGAGAATTTAGAGAATTTCATATTCACATTGGTTTCCTTATGCGTTTCATCCCAGCTTTGTTTTGCTAGTTCTTTTGAAAGATCTTTTATTTTGATTTCTGATAAATGTCTTTTGTAGGCTTGTAGTTTAGGGAATGATTGGATGTCCAATTTCATTGTTGTTATTTGAGAGAGATGGTATGATAGTCCAAGATATTTTACAGCTACATCACATATTTCCGTGTCCATATTTGTGGCCATGTGGTCAATTACTGATGCAATAATTGTAGTAGCCCTTGTCGCAGTATTGACCAATAGGGACATGCCAAAACTTTGAGGGATATTCACGAGAGTGCTGGTGGACTCATTTGTGGTATTAGTGTTGATGTGGATGTCCCCACACAGAATTATATTGACCTTAGTACTTGAGACTTTATCTAGAAGTTCTGTTAATTTATTGAAAAAAGTGTCCACACTACCACTAGGAGATCGATACACACAAAAAATGATTAACGTCTTTGTGATATCGAGCCCTGTCAATTGAATAGCTGATATTTCAAAGTGTTTGCCTTCCCTTCTTGTACTTAGGTCATGTCTTGATTTCAACTGTTTTCCTTTTCTGATATAAATGCCTGATCCTCCACCTCTTGAAACAGTTCTGAAGTAAGAGTTTACCCTTTCATGTATAGTATCTCGTGTCTTTTGTACTGGACGTCTTCCATATTTTGAGAAACAACATAATTGTTTCATTTAGCTACCAAGTTGGAATATTCGTTTACGATCACAGATCTGGAATTATACTTGCATATTACAATAAGTTTGTGTGTGTGTGTGAGTGTGTGTGCGTGTATGTGTGTGTTTGTACTCAATAAATAACGGATAATTTTGTACTGGTGCCAACTCTTATTTCCGATTTATCGAGTTTCCATCTCTGTTTTGTTAAATTTCGTCTCTGTCTTATTCAAGCGCTATGTTTGGTCGTGTGCTGAAAAACATAAACATAGAAGAACTGCTCTATGTACATTAAGGAAATATTATAAACTTAAGTGATGTATCATATTTAAAAAATCTGAACAGGACCATTTCTACCTCCCTTCCTAAAATTGCGTTTTGTTACTTTCTCTGTTTTTTTAACTACGTTGCACGTAAGTGTATGTCTTTTACATTGGGTACTTTGATTAGATTTTTGTTTTATTTATTTGCTGATTGTAGTAAATACAAGTTTAGAGAGCTTTTCCGCTACATTTCTGATTTTTATATGTTGCTGTCATCCTTAGAAACTGCTTTCGTCTACTAGGCCCAATCAGTTTTAATACAAAGTAATTATTACTCGACAATATCGTCGACTATATTGCGTACTGAAAAACGAGAACCATGGAATCCCTTCCTGGTTTATATAGCAGAAACCTTACTGAAAAGCTTTTAAGGCGGACTGGTGATTACCGATTTATGAACCACAGAATAAAATGAGAAAACCCCTAACATATTTTGGATGTTGAAATACTACTGAACGCTCGCTAAGCATAACAGAACTTGTGAGATGCAGAAATATTTAATTTTCAGATGCACTGTATCTTTCACAAAGAGTAATCCAAAGTAACGGAATTATTTACCAACTCCCAGTTGCTGATCGTATATCTGACTGTCTATTTGGTATGTGCTTGCCTGCTTACCGTAATATTTTATGCACCATGCATTTCCTGGATCATTAGTTAGGCCTATCTTCAAATGTCAGCGGTCTGATTAGCCTGTTATTTTGGCCACACGTGTTCATTGTCTTACTTTCAGAGCGGAAACAGATGTTTTATGCATCAATTTGACGGGTGTGTGTTCTTCATTACTGCTTAATTTCATGTTGTAACATTTTGTGTGCGTGTGTGTGTGTGTGTGTGTGTGTGTGTGTGTGTGTGTCTGTGTGTGTGTGTGTGTGTGTGTGTGTGTGTGTGCGTGTGTGTTGACACATTTTTTAAGTGGGTATACTGCTAGATACACCCCTCATGAAACATTCTGAATAAAAACTTTTGAACATGCTTCAAAAATTAAGATAGTTCAGATGTTTCTGAGAGCGTTCAAGATGCATACTCTGTGGATTTCAAATGAATGCCCACCGAGATTCTATGTTCTGATTGTTTCATTTTTGTACTTCGTGTACAATGGCTGTAGACAGGAGGAGGATTAAGAGGAGTTTATGTCTGAAGGCACCAAATCAAAACTGGGATTATTTAGTAATATTTCTTTTTCTTTTTAATTTCTGCACCACCACCATATCCGGCTTTCATTTTTCTGCCATAACCATTTTGACCTTTTCCGCGACAGCAGAGCCCAGTAGTGGCGGGTTCTAGAACTACGTCCAAGTATCAGCAAAAGATATACATTTTCGTATGACCAGCAAAATCCCCATGTCTGCCTCTATTGGATCCTGTGTGGGACCAACTCGGGCGTCAGTTTCTACTCAGTACCAGCCCCTAGCACATCAAGGACCTAACACAGCATTTGTGTGCCATCTTGACTGAGTTGATGATTCAATGGTTTTATGACGCAGTTTCCAGGAAAAGTAGTGCATATTTACAGGTCAGAGGATGTAAAAAGTCAACTGAAAAATGCGGTAGTACCGGCAAATTCATCGTAAATTTAACTCGTTTCCGTGATCGCTGAAATAAAACCAGACACTCTCTCAACCCGTGAGTGTCATTTCGTTTTCGGCTCCATTCCTGGGTGCTTCACTTATTTGAGCATCGAAGTAACTGATGATGGCCGAAATCGAGACAGTATAGAATCTAGTCTGCCAGCAGCAAGACCCGAATTTCTGGAAAAAAGATAAATTTGAGTATTACGAAGTTTTTTCCGTTGTTTCTCGTTTCTAGTTCAGTCATGTACGGAACTGAAACAATCACTATATATTGGTCAGTCGAGATGAGAGTTGATGCTTTTGAAGTTCGTCCTTCAGAAGAATGTTGTAAATTAGTTGAGAAGATCGAGTAACTAAGGGAGACGTACTGAGTGCAACTGGGGAAAGAAACTTGTAGCGTAACTTGACGAAAGGTATTGAAGGGGAAGCCAAAATCTTGAATACAATGTGTAGGCGCATATGGATGTAGAGGATGTTGATTATGTAGAGATGAATGGGTTCGCACAGGACAGAATAGCGTGGTAGGTTGGACTGAGGACAACAACCATCTGTTTGTAGCGAAACGTACTCCTTTATGAGCAGTACCCACTCGGAAGGTAGACGTCCTTGCATTGTAGAGCTATTGTAGCGCTTGTTGAATAACACTAATCTTAAAGTGAGCTGAACTATTTATAATAACATAAATATTGCGGTTTATTTGAATCTAGATGTGGGAATTCATAAAAGGCACTGAATCACCGATTCCATTTATTTGCGCGCTATAATCGTCAGGCGCCCTGCAAGACTACCTTTCGATCATGTTCTTTAGTTTTGAAAGACGTCTATTTTGAGTCTCTTTTCTTGTATTTCATGATGTTCGTTTTAGGGCTTAGATTGATATCTCCTAATACGTAACAGGAAATGGTTTCCGATGCTTTTGTCACCAGATATTATGTGGTTAAAATTTAATGGCACCACTAAGTGAGTTTTAGAGAAAAAATCAGCTGTACTTTCCATACGTCCTTATTTTAAAAAAGCCATGAAAAACCAGGTCATTCTAGTTCAGCCTTGAAATATTAGTTTTCGACTGTAGGCGTGGCACTACAGAATATTATTACCTTGCTTTTCTCATCTGTCATAATAGTCTAGACATCGAAAATTTTGTTCATATACATTATAAGTGTAGCGACTATTCATAGAATAATTTGATGCGAATATGTTAATAGCACTATTATCCAGTACAAATATTTTTTTTACTGAATACTGGATCAGAATTATCAGTTACCTATTTTTATCTATGCAGGGTAAATTAACATGTTGGCAGCTACAGCAATTCCTATGAATTGTGTGTGTTCGTGTCTGTGTGTATGTGTATGTCACGAGCGAATTGGTTGGTATGTGGTCCTACGGTGTGTTGTTAGGTGGCTACCGAAAAACCTAAGTAGTTTACTTGCATTTTGGTGCGAATTAATTTCTGTGAAATGTCACGCATCACTATACGGTGTGGAAAAACATCACTAGTGTTAGTATATTCATTTCGTATAATTTGCGTTCCTGTTCCATAATTTATGCTACATATACCCCATGAATGTATCGCATCTGATCATCAGGCGGGATACATACCAGCTACACTGTTGTGTACACAAATCCGGCGTTCCCCAAGGAAGTGTTACGGGCCCTCTATTGTTCCTGATCTATATCAACGACATAGGAGACAATCTGAGTAGCCGTCTTAGACTGTCTGCAGATGATGCTGCCATTTACCGTCTTGTAAAGTTATCAGATGATCAAAATGACTTGCAAAATGATTTAGATAAGATATCTGTATCGCGCGAAAAGTGTAAATTGACCCTGAGTAAGGAAAAGTGTGAAATTATTCACATGGGTACTAAAAGACTATATTTCGTTTACTTGATAAGTCACACAAATCTGACGGCTGTAAACTCAACTAATTACTTAGGGATTACAATCACAAATAACTTAAATTGGAAAAATCACATAGACAACATTGTGGTAGAGCAAACCAAAGACTGCTATTCATTGGCAGAACACTTAGAAGGTGCAACAGGTCTACTAAAGGGTCTGCTTATACAACGCTTTATCGCCCTATTCTGGAGTATTACTGCGCGGTGTGGGATCCGCATCAGATGGGACTGACGGATGACATCGAAATAGTACAAAGAAGGGCTGCTCGTTTTGTATTATCGCGAAATATTGGAGGAAGTGTCACGGATATGACACGCGAATTTGGATGGCATTCATTACGCTAAAGGTGTTATTAGTTGAGGCAGGATCTTTGCATGAAATTTCAATCATCAATTCCCTCTTCGGAATTCGAAAATATTCTGATGGCGCCTCGGGACATAGGGAGAAGTGATCATCACAATAAAATAAGAGAAATTAGGGCTCGCACACAAATATTTAAGTGTTCGTTTTTTCCGCACTAGGGCAGAGTTGAGCAGTGGAGAAATGGCTTGATAGTGGTTCGACGAAACCTCTGCCAGGCACTTAATTGAGATGTAGATGTAGCTGTATCATACTTCTGTGATAACTCTGAATAATTAATTTATTTCCATTTACCCGTAGGGACTCTTCACGTTTGTTTTGACATGAAGTATAGATATCTTGTATCATTCTACAATTTTCAGTGATACCTTCATTCCATACATTTATGTGGTTTGTGCCAAATTTCAAACTCACCGAAAGATTTCAGTATATGTTAACAGTTTTCTGATCGTGAACTGATAGTGATCCGCCAATTTCTGGATTTTTTTTTTTCTGAGTCTAGCATCAGCAATTAACTGACAGGTCGTGTCTATACACACATTCTCAGCTACTACTTATAATGGTATATCAGTATTTTTTCTTACGTTTTCTGTGCTAAAAAGATTACTTTAGTAAACATCCTGAATGAATTATACACCATCAAGAAAGGCGTCTTATTTGTGAAACAAGTCCACACTGTTTCTAAAGGAAGGCGTGGAGTTCATGTATTTGACGTTATGTTAATCAATTGCCTGTCTTCCTTCTTATGTCAAGTTCCCTCGATATCTTTCCTCCTCTTGGCAATGATGTGTTATGATGTACGTATCTTTGAAAATGTACTGGTGCGAATAATTATCTGTGCCAAACCAGAAATGACTGGTATTTTATCTTTAACATTAATCTCTCTCTTAAGTCATTAAGTGATTACCAAATGAAATGTGGTGAGTGCTGTTCTGGGCATAATTGGCTTGGGAGAAATTTGTATAGCCGCTATTGCGGCCATTTTATCGAGATAACTGCGTATTTTAGTAATTGTTGAGAAGATTCTCTTCATTTAATTGAACTTAATGCCGACAGCCGACTACAGATTATATTATGACACTTGAAACATTCCAAATTCATATAGGTGCGAAAAGACGAAGCCAAGCCAGTTATTCCGAGAGAGTGATATTTTGTGTCCTAGCATCTTCAAATCCGTAGACCTTCCGCCCGTTTAACTGGCCTAGCCGGAGAGTTAAATACTAACTCACAGAATATTCAATAGCAACAGACTGTCATAAACAGCCAATGCTGTAAGAATCTATAAATATTTTTACAAAAACGAAGAATAAACTTTGATGTTGTATCACCATTAAAATTTTATTGAGTGTTAAATAAATGGTTTGTTAGTACAGAAAACACTGACTTTAGTAACATCAATTTACATGACTCCCCCGAAAGCGTCTTCTTTTCAGAAACACCAGACGGACCACTGCACCAATTTCCTTCGTCAGACTGCTTGCTGTATATGCGAAAGCTCAACTGTTAAGTTGTTGTTCGGATTTAATGTCTTCCGTGACCGGTTTCCAATAACGTCACGAAAGGCAAATAACGAACCGGTGAGAAACAGTTCAGAAAATCACCCTTTGTACCGTCGATATCATCTTTTCAATTTGCACGATAAATCGAAGCTGAGTAGCGAAAAAGTTGTTCTCTTCTTCGACAGCGTTTGTGATCCTAGAATTTAGTCGGTTTCGACCTCGACAGGCTGTTGCTGTTCCAGTCTTCCGGTTTTCCAATGCTTCATGTCGGTATTATTCCCATTTTTAAAGCTGGTCTCTCCCGTTTCTTCCGCGCGGCTCCCAGTTTGAAACCTTCCTTGGCGACAAATTTTAATCAATCTTCGGACGTACCGGTACTAATGAAACTTGTATTGTGCAAAGACTTTGCTTGAAGCACGTTATCTCCATTGGCCTCCACACTTCATTTCGTAATTTATCTTGTCACGTTACCTGCAGACGTCTTCTCATATAGTCGTTTTAAAATGTTCTAATTATCTCGATAACATTCCCCGATTCAGACCACATCTCTGCCCCTTACGGAGCTATGTTCTCCACCACAACGCAAAATTTTCTCTCATAGCGTCCTGCCGAATATTATTATTTCGCGATATGTCATGGAAAGATTTAGGAACTCTCTCCCCCGTTGTTGTGAACTGTATCATTTTCACACGACCAGAAATTTGCAGTTTCTGCAGGATTTCAATTATCCTTCCTCATGAGAAAGTTTTATCTCCTATTTAGGCGGTAGCCCTGGCGAGCGTGTGGCAGAACGACCACCTTCTCGCCCAGTCTTTCCGCCCAGCAACGGCGGCAGCCGCGTCTGCGGCGAGCTGGAGGCGGCACCTCCCCCACACTGGAGGCGCCACCGTCTGGAGCGGAGTGCACCACGGCGACCGTGGAGACAGCAGTCGCGTCACCCACCTGCACAGGAAACGAATACTCACATTGAAATGCGTAAAAGTGGACTGTTCACGAATATAAAATTTTATGTGTGTACAGCATAACAAGCGTTTTGGAAAAAGTTTATGTCGGTCGAACATTGTCTTTGCAATAGGACACTGCCGAAGATCTACTTCAGATTAGCAGTGATAGCTCATCCAGGAGCGAAAGTTTGTATTTAGAATAAAATACGCAAATCTTGTGTTATTAGTATCAGTTGATTAGACGCTATTAATGTCTCCAGATGTTGACAACTGTCTCGCAGTTCGGGATTGTTGTGTGGATTATCATGCATTTCACTGCACTCTGAGATACTGGCCATTTAGTTCCCAGTGCGAAGTAGCGTGCAAGAGATTGTTTCGCAGTTCAGAACGGAATCGGAGGAGGACGAACAGCAGTAGATTAGTATTTAACGTCCCGTCGATAACGAGGTCATTAGAGGCTGAGCACAAGCTATGATTAGGGAAGGATGCAGAAGGAAAGCGGCCGTGCCATTTCGGAAGAACCACCCCAGCATTTTCTTAAGCGATTTAGAGAAATCACGGAAAAACCAATGAGGGACGGCCGAAAAGGGGTTTGAAGCGTCTTCCTCCCGAAAGCGAGTCCAGTGTGCTGACCAATGCGCTCCTCCGTTCTTTAGAACGGAGTCGTTAACGGCCAAGTGATGCTGACCCTGTCTGAGTGATGAGTGATGTTCAAAATGTTCAAATGTGTGTCAAATCTTATGGGAATTAACTTCTAAGGTTATCAGTCCCTAAGCTTACAAACTTCCCAACCTAAATTATCCCGAGGACAAACACTCACACCCATGCCCGAGGGAGGACTCGAACCTCCGCCGGGATCAGCCGCACAGTCCATGACTTAGAGCGCTCGGATAATGTGATGAGTGATCAACATTGTGTATAGTATATTTCTTCGTATGCGAATAGCGCAAGGTCTGTTTCAAACTAGTGCTGTTTCTGAGAAAGGAATGCAATGTCGGTCAGCCTTTCATCTGCTTTAAATACTCGTAAGTGGTCGACTTCGTTACTTTTTCCTGTTTTGTTTTGATTCGTTACATTGCATGGACACTGTCATCGAAAACTACTTGGTCTAACAATGAGGTACTTCCAAAATCGCTTAAAATGGAAGAAATAAATCCCGTAGAAGATTTTGAAATGTGGTGTTACAGAAAAATGCTGAAGATTGGATGGGTAGATCACGTAACTAATGAGCAGGTATTGAATTGGGGAGAAAACAAATTTGTTGCGCAACCTGTCTAGGGTAAGTGATCGGTTGGTAGGAGGACACTTCCTGAGACATTAAGGGATCGCCAATTCAGAACCAGAGTCGAGCGTGCGTGATTGGGGGGGATAGGTAAAAGTCGTAGAGGAGACCAAGAGACCAATATGACTCGCAGATTCAGAAAAATGTAGGTTTCTGTAGTTACTTGGAGATGAAGGGTCTTGCACAGGATAGTGTAGGAAGGAGAGCTCCATCAAACCAGTCTTCAGACTGAATACCAGAACAACAACAAATATCGAAATAGTAAATAAAGTAAAACCCGTAACTTTAAGATGACATTAATATTATTAATGTGGTGTCACCGCCAGACACCACACTTGCTAGGTGGTAGCTTAAATCGGCCGCGGTCCATTTAGTACATGTCGGACCCGTGTGTCGCCACTGTGTGATCGCAGACCGAGCGCCACCACAAGGCAGGTCTCGAGATACGGACGAGCACTCGCCCCAGTTGTACGGACGACATTGCTAGCGACAATACGGACGAAGCCTTCCTCTCATTTGCCGAGAGACAGTTAGAATAGCCTTCTGCTAAGTCCATGGCTACGACCTAGCAAGGCGCCAATTGTAACAGTGCATGTATCTTACGAGTCGCATTTGTATAGTCAAGAGAGATGTATCACAAGGAGTAAATAAAGTTAAGTATATTCCAAAGCTACGTATTTTCTTGATAGCAGTCATAACGTATCTTGTTCCAGACTTGACGCCAGTCGGCGTGTGTGTACGCGTGCCTTTCTTTCGGCTACTTCAGTGTGGCGTAACAGTCTTGTTACGTCACAACAATTAACACATTGCAGTGCAATGTTCCAAACCACTACGAAGAACTTCTGTAATGAATAAAACGAATGTTCCACAAACTGCGCTTTCAAACAAGGGATGTGAATGTGAAGTTGTTGGCCCTCCTCCTTTTTCTAATTTCTGCTCTAAGCCACTGAAATTAATTGCTCTAGGACAGTGCATACAATGCCGTACAAATGTTAAACAACCATCGAGTAAGTGCAAGAATTTCCTCCGTTATGCATTGACGGAATGCATCATTGAATGAATGACTCCGTCCTACTAACTGTAAATTTCATGAGGTTGTACATGTGCATTCTGATGGTATCGGCTCCTTACATGCACATGGTATAAGGAAAAATGTCATCCGCAAAATTCCGAACACAGGGAGGGTAAATAGCCCACCCGACTACCCCCGTGGTCTAACGGGCTGCTTGGCTCAAATGGTTCAAATGGCTCTGAGCACTATGGGACTCAACTGCTGTGGTCATCAGTCCCCTAGAACTTAGAACTACTTAAACATAACTAACCTAAAGACATCACACACATCCATGCCCGAGGCAGGATTCGAACCTGCGACCGTAGCGGTGTCGCGGTTCCAGACTGTAGCGCCTAGAACCGCTCGGCCACTCCGGCCGGCGACGTAAGACATTCTAAATTCTGAGAGAGATAAGAATAAATCATAATCCAAAATTTGAAGACGAAGCTTCAAGGTCCCGGGTTATAGTGTAAGAAAGGACTTTTCAATCATTACAGCACAGAAGAAATGATGGAAATTAAATAAAGGTTCAAAACTTGGTCTAAAATTAAAGTTTAAGGGATATGAATAATAAATAATATTGGCTCATGACAATGCTATACTCAGAGAGAGTGAAGAAGGAGAACAGATTTGTTTCATGGAATGTACAGTCTAATGAGGACAGAACGTCGATTCAGAGTAAACCAAACAATGAGAAAAATAATGAGAAGTGGAAAAATGAAAATACCAAGAAACTTGATGTCAAAATTCGGAATTAAGACGTAGGCGACTTTAAGGGATTCTGATAGTTTGAAAGGGAAATAACCCATGATGGAAGACTCTAGGAAGGCATACAAACCGAAGTAGCACAGTCAAAGAGGTAAAATGTTTCCAAGTGAAGTCTACTGGTATGAAACAAAAAGAATGTGCGTTTGGAGGACAGCATAGTCATGGTAGTGAATCACACACCGTACGAAAATGGGAACGGAAAAGAATTGAAACGTTTTACATGTGGTGGTAAAGAAGAAAGATAAGAATTAGGTGACTGATAAAATAAGAAATAAGGTTGCACACAGAATACGCAAAGAAAGGAGCATATCGAAAACAATGAAAAAAAGGGACAGGATGACGGACATGGGTTAATATATCAGCAAATAACCTTTGTGGTAGTAGAGGGAGGTGTAGAGGGTAAAAACTGTTGGTGAGGGCAGAAGATGGGGCACATTCAGCATAAAAGTTTGCCCGTAGGAGGCATATTCTGCTTCTTCATGAATAGGTTACAGCAATTTGGGGAATTCGTCGATCGCCGCACCAAAGAAGTCAGTAGACCATTACGTCAGATCTGTAGAACACGCTTGGGACGTGTGGCAACGTGCAGCGACCGTTTTTAGGTACTGTCATCAAACATTATATGACGCCTGGATGACCAATTTTGAAGACTGCAGGAGGTTTGTGCAGGTATAATACGACCATCCTCAGGACAGCATACCTAGTATGTCCCAAGTAAGGTAAAAAAGACAGGGTTCATCTTCGCCATGGAGACTTTTACTCAAAAGCACATTTGATTTCAGTGATGGACACTTGCAAACATAAAACACTTGCATTGGTTTTCTTCTAGATTTTATCTCACATTAAATCGTGTGTTTTAGATTTAGAAACTGTATTCCTTCATTCCCTGCTATCCTGCAGTACAAGACTATACACACTCAGAAATAAAGAACTGGTGCCAAATTTCTCTCTTAAATTTGTACCCTGTCCTAAAAGAAACTTCCATAATTGTCTCATGGCGTTGCTACATTAAATTGTAGCGTCAACAAGATGGTCCCGACAGTGACACTGAACTGTACTTCCATGGATACTTTGTTAACGCGAGTATGTTTACGAGGGCTACCAACGCTCATTTCGAATAACGTGGTCGTGATCCAAGCGATAGGCACTCACTGTGCATATGAGGTAGAAGAACAGCTTACTCCCCGACGTGCACAAATTCAGAGTTGGAATTTGACTGCCCTAACTTTCCGTGCACCTACAATACTCTGCCCTCCCTGGTAATCACAATGTCGTCTTACCTTCCCCATGGTGCGCTCCTCCTGCTCTAGCCAAGGACTGACGACTGCAGCATCAGCTGACGTCAGCGTCTTCTGCGGCTCTTCTGACCTCGGAGGACCACCTTCCTCTTGACCGGGGCCCAAACGGAACCGCATCCACACCACGTTGAAGTCCTGTGGGAGTTTTGTTTTCGTCGTCATGTTTTCATTTATTGCTTTACTTTATTTCTTTAACCGATATTTAACCAGAATCTAGCACACTCATATATTCCAGTACAAGATACTGTTATTTTATAATTATGTATCTAGAGTCATGTAGTTTTCTCAGTGGGTACCACAAAGTCCGACTTGCTGTGTAACACATATACCAGGTTAATACAGCATGCTGACGGGTTTTCATGGCAATGTGGACGTGAGCATCCGCTCGCTGTCTCCGTGAAGTACTTAACAGCAACACGAAGTTTTAAACGCCGAGTATTCTGACTTGCTAATATTAACTGTGGACACAGTACTCATGTCATTCTACGATTAGGTTCAATTATGTCCATTTATACGTCGTGGCTTGGAGAGGAAACCGAAACACGAATCATCTGTGTCACGATTTGCAGTTTAGTTCGGACAGGGAGGTCAATGGCCAGACCATGGCGGAGGTCACACGGCAGGATGTGCTGCTCTGCAGAAGAAACCAATCAGCAAGGGAACGTGCAGTCATTAGTCCACGAAGTAACACAAACACTCACTCTCGCGTAAATGGGTCCATTGCCTGTAAATATATCTTTCAAGGACTACCACACGTGCTTGATATGTATTCTGTCCACAAAGCAAAATGATAACAAAAATAAATGGTAATTCTCTTTAGCTATTTAACGTGCCTTACTCCCCCCTCCTCAAGATTTATCCGTTTATCCGGCAATAAATTCTGACCATGTTTCAGGAAGAGCGGATGTAATTACTGCTCCGTTGCATCACAATTGAGAGGAAACTAATTCAGGCAGTGAATAATTGGCTTCAAGTTAAAGATGTGTGGCTAGTTGGCAATTACGTACGTAAACAGCTAGTCTTCCTTCACGCGTTCATTTCATAGTCCATCTGGAGCTAAGATGAAATCTAACAGGAGTGGGAGAATGTTGTAGGAATGGTAAAATCGAAGCTTGGAGAGTAATATCAACGCCAGAGGCGATTTCCATCAAGTCCGACACCTCCCCCTCCTCCCCGTGCCGTCACAGAGCGAATACAGTAAAAATGCTGACTCCGCCCACAGACCATGAATAGCGTCCAATCGCCGGGTAATCCTCAGCCATTGACGTCACTGAATGCGGTACGGAGGGGCGTGGGAACAGCACACCGTCCTCCAGGTCATTGTCAGTTTTCATGTCTTGGAGCCGTCACTTCTCAGTCACAGTAGTTCCTCGATTTATCTCAGGAGGCTGAGTAACTCGTTCACGTCCTGCCACAAGGAAAATAGTCGTAATTACTGCAAACTGAAGCAATGTTTTCTGTGTGGCACTCACATCTGTTGACCCACTAGCCGCGGTGATAGTAACAAAGTAAAACGAAGTTCTAGCCCGCTACAGAAGATAATTTTAGAGCTATCAGTAAGTGATGGATCGCTTTTAGCTTCCAGTACCTGTGAGAACCTTTGAAAATACAGAAATTCTTGCGTTAATCTGTAATGTGATGTGCTAATTAATGACCACTAGGGTTATATAGAATCTGTTTTCCGCTAAGCCTCAGTGTTATGTTCTGCACACTCCTCGACGCTGCTCACCTGTGGGTCCAATGGTACTGGGTCTGCGTCGTCGTCGCAGACCGCTACGACACGAAGATCTTCGGTGTCTGTCTCCCGCCCACAAGGGAGACAGAAAAAGGCGAGAGCTCTGCGGAACATCTGCGAAGATAAAAGAAGTGTATACATGTATGAAGGGTTGTCCTCGATTCATAAATTAGCCTAGCTGAATGGCTGCGGCACAGATGTGGATTGTAAGGCAATTTCAAAGTTTGGGATGGGTGCTGCGGCTGCGTTTTACGACAAATTCCTCGCCTCATCAACATGCTACCGAAAGCTCTGAAAACTAAAGAATTTCTGGCAATGTATGATTTACGCCGACATTAATATTTTCGTACAAAAACTACGCCTTGAGCTCAGAGCAAATCAACAGCGCTTACTACCAATATTATACGTATTTGCTCAATATGGAAACATGTATATGAAACAGTGAGTTTTTGGAACCTAATACTGGCGAATAAATGAATAAATGGGAAAACAAACTATTTCAGGTAAAGAGAGTTTGGTTCCATTGTTCGTTTAGAAATTCTGTATGTACGGTATGTTTACCGAGTAACCCAACAGCATCAAGAAACCGTCGCCATACTTTTCAGAATGTAGGTTTTCTTCAAATGGTTGCTCAGGGGCCATGGAAACTGTAACGGATCGATTATCGGCATTGTTGTAATTTACTACAAAGATAAAAAGGTCAGGCATACTTGTCACGAGTGGCAAACAAATAACTGACAAATTTCACATCGTACGTAGTATGCGTGAGAAAAGTCAACCACGAAACGGACGTAATTTCCTTTTTGAGCCAACCCTGCGGCTTGCTCGTTTGGCGATGATGATTGATAAATGGACACTTTAGACCGGAGCCTAGGTCAAAAATGCGGGAAATTCTATGTTTAATCAATGCGAAATACACGTTGCAGAAAGCGCAGTTTGTATCATTAAGCACCACTGTCAGTCTTATGACCGGCAACTGCCGCCATCCACGGATAGTCCACGGCCGATCGAGAATGTGGTGAGCGTTAAAGAGCAAATAATCGCTAATGCCGAAGATTGGCCGTCATAATATATTAAAAAAATAAAGTTCAGTGCTGTGTTGCATAAGGTCATGTCCTAATCCATAAAGAGCCAAATTATAAAACTGGGTTTCTTCTTGAATCTCGTACTGAAACTGAAATATAGTTAGGATTTGTTCATTGCCAGAAAATGAAAAAAATTTTGATTTTTAATTCTGCTCGAAGTGATTTATGGCTTGCCTTTGGGTGTTTTTTTCCGAAGAATGATTACGAGCTTTACTATAAATATTACTCTTTGACTTTGGTGAATTTTGGGTAACACTCATGTTACAAGACGTACTACAAATACACCATGCGCAATATCGACAACCACAAGAACAGCTGTCGTCTTTGTCACAAGGAAGAGTATAAATTTTAATGCTCCTCGTTTCACTCCTAGCAATTTTGCTTCTTTTCTTGGGCTCGTGCCTAACTACGCATTAGGAAATCGCCAAATACTTATTTCATCTTTCGTTCTTTAATCAGACACTGCAGAACTAACTTGTACCAAAAGTCACAAAATGAGTTAACATCACTAAGATGAAAAATATATATACATATATTTACGTAAAGTGGGATGCGTACCTATATCCATCAACTCCACATACTGCCACATTAACTATTACGCTCACATTTTGTAATGGAGAATTAGTCTCCTTTCCTGGTTATCTTACTATTTCTTGAAGGCTTATATTGTTGGTGCATTATTAACTCCCATTCAATATTAATGGTGACATGTTTCTGCTAAATTATGAATGGGCTGTTTCCTCTAATACAGCAAGTTATAATAAACGTTTGTTTCATTTATAAATTATTAATGATAATAACTTATTCCCGATAGAGAACTCTTGCATGTAGGAGATAACCGTCGATAAATCATTGTATGACGTTTAAATGCTCTTATAATAAATAGTACCAAGAACGTCGTGTTTTCTTAAATCTCTAATACACGTACGTGACGTCCTGTGAGAGGTCCGTATCGAAGGCTAACGAAAGTCGACCGCAGTTACTACTGTTTTCGATATTGCGCGTTTGTAGGAAGTGTTCTGAAATGAGTTTTAGTCGTGAATTTTGCGCATTCTGTCATATTGATCAAATTTCTCCCCGTCCACTTCTTCTGCTAAGGCACATTTCAATATCTCAAATCAGAACTTATTAACAATAAGAAACATCGTAGTAGTCTGGGGAATTTATACTAAGGCGCCTATTTGTGTGGCTTATCCGTAACTTGATGACTGCATCTCGAAGCACCCAGGTTTCCACTGGCCAGTCGGTTGAACGAACCTAAGAGCCTGTACAATAGAAGAACCGTCACAACAGGGAACAACGTTGGTTTTTGTTCGTTACGGAAAAGGAAAGGTTCATTTCAGTTAGACTTGCCAGTAAGCAGCAATGTAAATGCACTACGGTCAGTCTGTCGGCAAATGACCCCAAAACAAAACACCTGCTGCAAACGCACCGCCCTCGTCCCATTAATGAATCAGGGCCATGTTGTGGTGGATGTCTTGTGTTGTGATTGATAAGACACAGCGAGTAGTGTGGTAAAGCGTTTGGGACACATGTATCTTATTAATTTAGAGCTGGGTTCAAAATAGATATGGTCGATTTACTGCCACTTCGTTATCCAGTCAGACCATGGATGTGGTACTCATCACAGTTTCCCTTGCTGTTGCCAAGGGCTTTGCGATATGGCTGTAGTTCTAAGAAAGCTGAAGAACGTCTTTAATGCAAGTGGCAACTTTTGAAATGGCAATCAACGTTGTTTAAAGTCATCCCTAACTAAAGCTTCCCAATTGCGCGTTCTTTTGCATTTGTCTCGCACTTATTCCGTGTCGTTACTGTGTCGGCGAATTAGTCTGAATATGGCAATGTTCGGAGGCACCTGTGGTCTAGGGGCAATGTCTTTGAGTAGAAATCAAAACGTTGTCCGCCCAGGCTTTGAAACCAGTTACCGCTTAAGTTTTGATTTATAATCAACATTGGCGGCCGAAGACTTCGGCAAAAGAATTCACCACCATTCTGCCAAGGGCCTTGTCAACTTTGGCGGAAGAGCGGACAGAGGTAAAGGGCACTCTCTTGTCCTTGGGGTGGGACATTCCCCCTAAAGGGAGAAGAATGAGCAATGATCAACGGCATGAGGATGCAGAAAGCAATGCAAACCATTGCATGAAAGACACATAATCGCTATCCTCAGGACATGTGGTCTGTAATTGAAAAAGGGTCATGTGATCTCTCCATTGGCAAAAGACTCCGGAAATGTTCTCAATCGGTATCTGCGGGTGGGCACTGGACTGTCAAGGGGGAGGGGAGTATGAGAAAAAGGCTGAATAACCAAAGAAAGGATAGCGAGACGGGGCGTGAAACATCAGAAGCTTGAATGTATTAGGGAAGCTAGAAAATCTGAAAAGGGAAATGCAAAGCCTCCATCCAGATATAGTAGGGCTCAGTGAAGTGAAATGGACAGAAGACAAGGAATCCTGGTCACACGAGTGTAGGGTAATATCAACAGCAGCAGAAAATGGTATAACAGGAGTAGGATTGGTTATTAACAGGAAGGTGGGGCAGGGAGTGCCTTGCTCTCAACAGTTCAATATTAATATAGTTCTCGTCAGAATCGACAGCAAACCAACACCAACAACTATATATTGAGGTATACATGCCGACGTCTCTGAAAATGAAGACATTAAGATATTATATGAGGATAATGAAAGGATAATACAGTACGCAAGGGGAGATGAGCACTTCATAGTAATGGGGGCTGGAGAGCAGTTGTATGGGAAGGAGTAGAAGAAAAGATTACAGAAGACTATGGGCTTGGGAGGAGAAATGAGAGAGGAGAAAGATGAATTGCGTTCTGTAATAAATGTCAGCTAGTAACAGGGAATACTTTGTCCAATATTTACAGGCGGTGGAGGTATACTTGGAAAAGACACGGTGATACTGGAACATCTAGGTTAGATTAGAACATCGTCAGCAGAGATTCCGTTAGCACATACTGGATTATAAGGCGCAGCCAGGAGCAGACAATGTAGTAGTGATGAAAATTAGGCTGAAGTTTAAGTGTTTAGTCAGGCAGAATCAATATTCAAAGAAGTATGACACGGAATTTCTAAGGAATGACGACATACGTTTGTGATTCTCTAAGGCTATAGGTACAGCAATAAGAAATAGTTCATTACGCAGTGCAGCTGAAAACGAATGGACATCTCTGACAAGGGCATTTGCAGAACTTGGAAAGAAAGCCATGGGTACAAAGCATATAACTGCGAAGGAACTATGGGTAAACGAAGAAATACTTCGGTGGATCGATGAACGAAGGAAGTACAAAAATGCTCGGGGAACTTCAGGAATACAGATACACAAGTCGCTGAGGAATGAAATAAAAATAGAAAGTTCAAGGAAGCTAAGACGAAATGGCTACATGAAAAGTGTGAAGAAATCGAAAAAGAAAGGACGCACTCAGCTTGTAGGAAAGCGAAAAGAATCTTAGATGAAATTAAAATCAAGGATTACAAAATTAAGCGTGCAACGGGAACTCCACTGTTAAATGCAGAGGAGAGAGCCAAAGGATGGAAAGAGCACATTTAATGTCTTTATGAGGCAGATGATTTCTCTGATTTTGTAGAAGAAGGAACAGTAGTCGATTTAGAAGAGATATGGTATCCAGTATTAATATCAAAATTTAAGAGAGCTTTGGAAGACTTAAGATCAAATAAGGCACAAGAGATAGATAGCATTCCATCAGGAATAGCAACAAGACGAGTATTGACGTTGGTGTGTAGAGTGTATGAGTCTGAGTTTCGGTAAAGTATCATTCGCACAACTCCGAAGACTGTAAGAGCCTACAAGTGTGAGAATTATTTGCACAACCTGATGAATAGCTCATGCATCCAAGTTGCTGACAGGAATATTATACAGAAGAATCAAAAAGTAAATTCAGGATGTGTTACATGACGATCAGGGTGGCTTTAGGAAACACAAAGGCGCCACCCAGGTAATTCTGACGTTCCGGTTGATAATGGAATCATGGCTTCAAGAAAATCAAGACACGTTCTTTGATTTTATCGACCTGGGAAAAGCGTTCGACAATGTAAAATGGTGCAAGATGTTCGAAATTCTCAGAAAAATTGGTGTAAGATATAGGGAGAGACGGTAATATACAATATACATGAGCCAAGACGGAATTATAATAGTGGACAAGCAAGATCGAAGTTCAAATGGCTCTGAGCACTATGGGACTTAACATCTGAGGTCATCAGTCCCCTAGAACTTAGCCCTACTTAAAACTAACTAACCTGAGGACATCACACTCATCCATGCCCGAGGCAGGATTCGAACCTGCGACCGTAGCGGTGTCTTGGTTCCAGACTGAAGCGCCTAGAACCGCTCGGCCACCCCGGCCGGCAAGAGCGAAGTGCTCGTATTAAAAAGGGTGTAAGACAGGGGTGTAGTCTTTCGCCGATATTGTTCAGTCTGTACATCCAAAAAGGAATAATGGAAGTAAAAGAAAGGTTCGGTAGTGGAATTAAAGTTCCAGATGAAATGATATCAGTGATAGGATTCGCTGAACACATTGTTCAGTCTGTACATCCAAGAAGGAATAATAGAAGTAAAAGAAAGGTCCGGTAGTGGAATTAAAGTTACAGATGAAATGATATCAGTGATAGGATTCGCTGAAGACATTGCTATCCTGAGTGAAAGTGAAGAAGAATTACAGGACCTGCTGATTGGAATGAACATTCCAACGAGAATAGGAAATAGACTGAGAGTAAATCGAAGACAGACGAAAGTAATGAGAAGTACCTGAAATGAAAACAGCGAGATACTTAACATCAGGACTGATGGGCAAGAAGTTGATGAAGTTAAGTAGTTCTTAAATACTTAGATAGCAAAATAACCAATGGCGGACGGATCAAGAACGACATCGAAAGCTGACTGACACTGACAAAAGGGGCATTCCTGTTGAAGAGAAATGTACTAGTGTCAAACATAGGACTTAATTTCAGGTAGAAATTTCTGACAACGTACGTTTGGAGTACAGCACTGTATGGTAGTGAAACATGGACTGTGGGAAAACTGGAACAGAAGAAATCAAGGCATTTGAGATTTGGCGCTACAGAAGAATGTTGAAAATTTCTTTACGTATCAGTTAAGGAATGAGGAGGGGTCTTCCCAGAATAAGAGAGGAAAGCAGTTTGTGGAAAACACTGTTAAGTGGAAGTGAATGAGTTCGATGTTTCTAGAGAAAGCTGAAGAGTTGAGAAACTGTAGAGGAAGACAGAGATTGGAATACACTCTGCAAATAATTAAGGGCATAGTTTGCAAATGCTGCTCTGAGATGAAGATTTGGGCCCAAGTAAGGAGTTCGTAGTGGACCACAACGAACCAGTCAGAAGACTGATGCCCTTCGTACTTCTCCACGGTACCTCCCCCCCCCCCCCCCCCCCCCTCGCAGTCCTCCTTCCAGGGAAAGGAATATGTGCACTCTACCTGCCTATATGTCGTATTATCGCACGTCAAAGTGTGAGAATGTTAACGAAATGTTTGAGATAAGTGTGAGCGAGACGAAACGGGGGGCAGCCTAGTTTGATGTGGGAGAACCTTCCGCTTGGCACCGATTACTTCATTTGTAAAATGAATCGCAGTGATGCCATATTCTGCACAACGGTTCTCCCCATACCTTACATACCTCCAGCAGTGAGTAATGATCGGAATAAAGAGGTTGCAGTGGAAGAATGAAGCTATCAGGGGTCCTTCTAGAATTAGTACTGATGCCATTACTATTCCTATTATATGCTAATTACGTGAAGACCTTATTTCCCATTGACAGTATAAGTTATTCGCTGATGTCCTTGAACTGTACCTACGTCAAGCCAAATAATCTGCCCACAGCCATCCAGAACGTGAAAGTCGATTTACTTGCTTTATCAGAAATGGCGCACAACATAGTTTTGAAACTTATCCAGCTAAGATGCAACCAATCTTAGTCCCTCAAGAAAGAATTATCACTCCTCAGCTCAGAGAATCTACTTTACTTCTAACCCTAAAATGCAGAAAATAAGCTTTTCTTCTTCCGCAGAAAATTTGGAGTAATTCTGGACTGCGCTGAAACCCCAACTGTGTTCTGTAACAAGGTGTCGGCATCAGTTAGTTCATTACACAAATATGGAAAAATATTTTCTCTCTAGTTTAAAAGACAAACTCGATAGAGAACACTAATACTCCCCATTCTTGTTTATGGTAACCCTATTCTCCAAGGACTTTTTATGAGAGCTCGCAACACTTGGAACTGGCAATGAGTGCTTGAATTTGATACATTTGTGAAGTACGATATTTCGATCGTATCACCCCTGGCTATGAACATGACTAGACGCCGTGTTTGTTGCATCTACTTGTCAATCACTGCGCACCTTTCAATTTGTCTTCGTCCCTTAGACTAAAACAACACAACGGCAATACTCGTTCTCAGCACAGTACAATCCTCTCTGTAACATTACACAACACTGCCAAATTCTCTAAATAATTTTTTATATCAGGAAACCGACTTTGTAACAATCATCTTCAAAATAAGACAGAAATTAAAGTACTTTCAAACTTAGAAACACAGCTAACGGCCCATGTTCCGTCAGTGTGTTCATCTTATACTCATCAATGCACCCTCCTACATAACTTTTGTATTTCCTTGTCTACAGAGTTCCCTGTTGTAATTGTCTTCATTCCTAGCAGCCAGTGACACTTTCATTTCAAACCTCTTCTTTCTCATTATCCCTTAGACCTCCTCTAATACCAAATAAACTTTCAATATCATTTTAATCCCTGCATTATTTTTTTAGTTTTTCGTGATATTATTATTATTATTGTTATTTCTAATTATTATTTTTGGTTGACAATGCGAATTGCTTTTATTGAGTTCGTTGTGTAACAACTAATTAATCTCATTCTTAATTCCTCCATAATTTGATCAACATTATTACTTTACTACTACTATTATTAGCATTCCAGTAATTATTTTTTAATAACGTATTAATATTATTGTGATTTTTATGTAATTTTTTGTTTATGTTTACCTTCTCAGATGTAACTGAAGGCCTTAATGATCTGATCTGGTAAGGCTAGTAGGAAATAAATAAATACATATGGATGAAGTGGTCCATGTTTAGCATCAATCTCCATCCGCTGTCCTATGTCAAGCGTATTTGAGAAATTCTTTGTCTTTGAAAACGCTGTAATATGATCGTAATTATACCTGTAAGTTGTTAACGGTACGAATGTGATCATGTTCTAGACCTGTCATCCTTGTACCTTGTTCATTGCGAAATGCAATATGGAGCAGAAATCACCCAATGGACAGAACAGACTCCAGAGATAATACGAGACCGAGAAGTAGCAGTCCACTGCAAGAGCTCACCGACGGCCGATTCTAATAGTTAATGGAGTGTCAAAAGACGAAGTTGTACTGTCCGTTGGTGAATTTTGATGGTTTTCTATTGAATTTAGCATGGGGGCTAAACAGTTGTTCGCTAGAGCTGAGCGAGAGAGGTTTTTAACGTAATTTCGTATAACTGCGTGTGTGGCTGATCATAGGCGGAAGTTCAGTACAGATTTGGAGTTGACATCTATTGGGGTCAGACAACGTATAGTGCAGATTCAGTGTGTGGTAAGTCGATATCAAGATGACTACCACGGATTTTAGTGACATGGATTGATATCGCGTGAATACCAATATTTAATTTTTGTGTCTAGGTTCTAAAAATAAAGTTCAGCTCCTTGTTATTGGAGTGGTATTTTATGGTGTCGGAATCGTCCGATTTTCTGTGATGAACTTTTAGGTCGCCTTTTCACACTGCCAGAGGTAACTGGGTGGTTGTAAATTTTCGTTACTGGATTGTGTAGTGTATTGACGCATCGGGTGATGTAATGTCTCCATTACGGTTGTGTCTTAGGTGTAGCACTAACAGAAATATTCACAGATTTTTATTACTCGCGTTCAAGTTGTTACCCTAAAGTAATTGTAATCGCAACTCAGCCAGATATTGTTTGTTGAAAGTTGATAGACCTTAGGGAACCATCAATACACAATGCATAGCAGTTCTGAGACATGGAAATTTTAAAGAAAGTCAAGTTACTGTTAAAATGTTTCACTGCGGACTATAAGGGGATGCATATCGCCAAGGGTTGAAGATGTTCAAGCCGGCCGAAGTGGCCGCGCGGTTCTGGCGCTGCAGTCTGGAACCGCGAGACCGCTACGGTCGCAGGTTCGAATCCTGCCTCGGGCATGGATGTGTCTGATGTCCTTAGGTTAGTTAGGTTTAACTAGTTCTAAGTTCTAGGGGACTAATGACCTCAGCAGTTGAGTCCCATAGTGCTCAGAGCCATTTGAACCATTTTTTTTTTGAAGATGTTCAATATCGCACTTTTTGAACGAATGTTAATGTAAGGTTATGATACAAAGAGGCGGTTGCATTTAGTACTTTATTTTATTTTTGTTGTTTTGTTCTTACCGTGTAGTGAGAAAGGATGTTTCCCTTCGATCATAGCACTCGGAATTTAAAACCTACGAAAATCTGTGGTAATGTAAGTTTACTAAATACACAGACTGCAACGCTGGTAAGAAGACAATTATATCTGCACTATAGCTGTGCAGTATTACTTAGTAGTGATCGGTATTATTCAGTTTGGTGTGAAATAATAGAATGATTTATTCTGCCGAATAAGTAAAAAATTTAAGAGGGACTTTATCTTTAGATGGCAGAGATACTGATTTCATTTCATAATTAACGAAAGGTATTCAATTTTGTTAAATGATATTACTTTGTATTTATTTGAAAAGAGACTTTATGAGAGTGTTTAGAGATAATGCTGAATTATTACAACGTCTATCAACGCTGATATGTTAATATTCTGACAGTTAGGAACTTGAAATCGAAAGCAACGATCGAAGGACAGTGAGAGACTGTTTTAAGCATATGGAGTAACAAATACTTTGACGAAACTAATTCCCACTGATAAAGGGAGAACACTTTATCTCGATAGCTAGTCCATTACAAGTTATCTCGACTATGTCAGAAGTTTTTTATCTCACGACAAGGAACTCTAATATATTTGTACGCAAGGAATTCAGTCTCACTTAAGAGCACATAACTGAAGAATTTATTATACATCCAGTATACTATACGCTTATGATCGTTAACGAAGATAAAGAGATTTTGTTGTCAGTCGAGAAGCTCAGGAAGATAAACAGTTGAAAGACTTGTCTGTATCATTTACGGAATTATTTTGCAAGTTACGAATCCTGTTTGATTTTTTTTTCGCGAATATGAACGCTTATCTCGCTTTTGCCTGTTAATGAAGGGCCTACAATACAGATCGATATAAAAGGTTGTATGAGGCGATGGCAGCCTACATATACTTACGCTGACGTTGACTGGAGTACTAATGCACACTGCAGGTATAAACTCCGTTTTTTTTTTATTTTGGTCATCAGTCTACTGACTGGTTTGATGCGGCTCGCCACGAATTCCTTTCCTGTGCTAACCTCTTTATCTCAGAGTAGCATTTGCAACCTACGACCTCAATTATTTGCTTGACGTATTCTAATCTCTGTCTTCCTCTACAGTTTTTGCCCTCTACAGCTCCCTCTAGTACCATGGAAGTAATTCCCTCATGTCTTAGCAGATGTCCTATCATCCTGTCCCTTCTCCTTATCAGTGTTTTCCACATATTCCTTTCCTCTCCGATTCTGCGTAGAACCTCCTCATGCCTTACCTTATCAGTCCACCTAATTTTCAACATTCGTCTATAACACCACATCTCAAATACTTCGATTCCCTTCTATTCCGGTTTTCCCACAGTCCATGTTTCGCTACCATACAATGCTGTACTCCAGACGTACATCCTCAGATATTTCTTCCTCAAATTAAGGCCGGTATTTGATATTAGTAGACTTCTCTTGGCCAGAAATGCCTTTTTTGCCATAGCGAGTCTGCTTTTGATGTCCTCCTTGCTCCGTCCGTCATTGGTTATTTTACTGCCTAGGTAGCGGAATTCCTTAACTTCATTGACTTCGTGACCATCAATCCTGATGTTAAGTTTCTCGTTGTTCTCATTTCTACTACTTCTCATTATCTTCGTCTTTCTCCTATTTACTCTCAAATCATACTGTGTACTCATTAGACTGTTCATTCCGTTCAGCAGATGATTTAATTCTTCTTCACTTTCACTCAGGGTAGCAATGTCATCAGCGAATCGTATCATTGATATCCTTTAACCTTGTATTTTAATTCCACTCCTGAACCTTTCTTTTATTTCCATCATTGCTTCCTCGATGTACAGATTAAGGAGTCGGGCGAAAGGCTACAGCGTTGTCTTACACCCTTCTTAATACGAGCACTTCGTTTTTGATCGTCCACTCTTATTATTCCCTCTTGGTTGTTGTACATATTGTATATGACCCGTCTCTCCCTACAGCTTACCCCTACATTTTTCAGAATCTCGAACAGCTTGCACCATTTTATATTGTCGAACGCTTTTTCCAGGTCGACAAATCCTATGAACCTGTCTTGATTTTTCTTTAACCTTACTTCTAATTATTAGCCGTAACGTCAGAATTGCCTCTCACGTCCCTTTACTTTTCCTAAAGCCAAACTGATCGTCACCTAGCGCATTCTCAAATTTCTTTACCATTCTTGTGTATATTATTCTTGTAAGCAGCTTCCATTCATCAGCTGTTAAGCTGATTGTGCGATAATTCTCGCACTTGTCAGCTCTTACCGTCTTCGGAATTGTGTGGGTGATGCTTTTCCGAAGGTCAGATGGTATGTCGCCAGACTCATATATTGTACACACCAACGTGAAGAGTCGTTTTGTTGCCACTTCCCCCAATGATTTTAGAAATTCTGATGGAATGTTATCTATCCCTTCTGCCTTATTTGACCGTAAGTCCTCCAAAGCTCTTTTAAATTCCGATTCTAATACTGGATCTCCTATCTCTTCTAAATCGACTCCTGTTTCTTCTTCTATCACATCAGACAAATCTTCACCCTCATAGAGGCTTTCAATGTATTCTTTACCCCTATCTGCTCTCTCCTCTGCATTTAACAGTGGAATTCTCGTTGCACTGTTAATGTTACCACCGTTGCTTTTAACGTCACCAAAGGTTGTTTTGACTTTCCTGTATGCTGAGTCTGTCCTTCCGACAATCATATCTTTTTCGATGTCTTCACATTTTTCCTGCAGCCATTTCGTCTTAGCTTCCCTGCACTTCCTATTTATTTCATTCCTCAGCGGCTTGTATTTCTGTATTCCTGATTTTCCCGGAACAT